>NC_133659.1:14745182-14855182 GCF_037893015.1 Macrotis lagotis
TTTCTCTTCTCCTTTCTTTCTCTTTTCCCTCCTTTCTCTTTCCTTCCTCCTTTTGTCTCTTTCCCCTCCTTTCTTTCTTCTCTTTCCTTCTTTTTTCTTTCCTTCTTTCTTTTCTCCTTTCTCTTTTCCCTCCTTTCTCTTTCCTTCCTCCTTTGCCTCTTTCCCTTTCTTTCTTTCTTTCTTTCTTTCTTTCTTTCTTTCTTTCTTTCTTTCTTTCCTTCTTTGTCTTTCCTTCCTGGCTTCCTTCTTTCCCTTTCTTTTCTCCTTCCTTTTTGTTTCCCTCCTTTCTCTTTCCTTCCTTCTTTCTCTTTCTTTCTTTTTCTCTTTCTCCTCATTTCTTTCTTTCTCTTTCCTTCCTTTTTCCTACCTTCTTTCTCTTTCTTTCCTCCTTTATCTTTTCTTTCCTTTCTCTTTCCTTCATTCTTTCTCTCTCTTTACTCCATTTCTCTCTTTTCTCTACTTTCTTTCTCTTTCCTTTCTTTCTTCCTTGCTTCTTTCTTTCTCTTTCATTTTTCCTTCCTTCCTTTCTTTATTTCTCTCTTTTGCTTCTCCATTTTCTCTTCCTTTCTTAGGACAGGGAAGGTCAGAGCTGAGAGGGATGTTAAAACAGCAGATTTTACAATCTATAAATCACTCTACATACCTCATCTCCTTTAATCCTCAGGACATCTCTATAGGTGAGGAATCTTGCTAGTCCCATTTTGCAGATGGAGAAACTGAGGATCAGAGAGCTTAACTGGCTTGCCCAGGATTACTGGTAAGTGCCAATGTTGAGATTTCTACCCTGGACTCCTACTCCAAAGTCCAAGACCCCCTTCTTCAACCCCTATAGCTGCAGATAATTTCCAGTATAGATGGTCCTCTCCAGGTTTTGAGCTTTTTTTAAATTGTTCCATTTCTGGATATATGTGCAAAATAAATACAAGATTGAGATCCTATATATTCCAGTTGGGGAGATTTCGGTTTGGGCCCAGATGCCCTTGGCCTTGAAGCAGATCTCATCTCTTGGGTGGGTGTATCAGGTGCCCTCCAGATACTAGAGGCTCCATTGGGAACCCCTGACTATCAGGGGGCCTGGAGCCAGTCCAGCATCTCCAGACCGGAAGCAGCTTCTGTGGCCTAGAGAAGCAGTCTATCTCACCTAGCCCCTCAGGAGAGGTTCCTGACAGAGACGTGGATTTAGAAGTAGAAAGAACATTGAGTTAGAGTTGGGTCATCTGGGCCGAATCCTTGAATTCACAATGACTTACTTACCCAGAGTCACACTGCTAGGAAGTGATCAAGGAGACATTTGAATTCAGATCCTTTGGACCTTTATTCTATGTTCTTCCTGTCATACTACCCAGCTTAAAGCAGTTTTATTTCTGTATTGTGCTCCCCACCCTCTATCAAATGAGAAGTTGCTTCAAGGCAAGACCAACCAAGGCAGTCTTAATTTCTCATACACACTGCCCACATGGGGAATACACAATGAATTCAATGCACAGCTATAAGACTAGTTATACATAGAGGCCTCAGATAGTTACTAGCTATGTGTCCCTAGGCAAGTCACGTTAACTCTGCCTGTTTCCTCTTCTGTAAAAATGGGGATATTAGAGTCACTATCACCCAGGGTCACTGTCAGGATCAAATTACATCATTGCTTTGCCAACCTTAAAGCATCTTATACAGTTAAAAAAAAGAAGAAGAAGGGATTGACATCAAAGGCAGTTGTTCAGAAATGTAATTTAAAAAATTATATTGATCACTGAATTTCAATAAAATTATTTTCCTCTGTGTTATATTTTAAATAAAATAATAATATGTTATAATATATAATATAATAAAAATATTCTTGTGAGTGGGGGGTCTCTTGGTTTCACAGATACTCAGGGATCTTGGAAACACAAGGAATCTCTGTTCTGGTTTACTCCCAACTCTACATCTACTCTCCTAAGTCAAACTTGGTTCTAATGAATAGGGAACACCTGTTCCCTGTAACTACTAACTTTCCCCCTAAATCCAGAAAACTGTCATACAGTCCCCCATGGGCTTTCCTTCCACGGGCAAAATATGCTTGATTTCAGTCCTGGGTTAGTTAAACCCTTAGATGAAGGTCTGTGACACTTACTTATTGCCTAAGAGCCAGGTTGGGCAAGATACCTCCACTTATGGGACCTCAGGTTCCTCCTTTGAAATATGAAAGCACTGACTAGCTGGTCCCTCAGGTCCTGGTCAGCTCAAAATCTATGATCCTAGAAGACAGATCTTCCTGACTCCAGGTCTGATTCCCTATCCACTGCACCACCCAGATGGCTCACATAATCAAGAAAATCTGCATTCAAACCTGGCCTCAGATACCTACTAGCTTGTGTGACCCTGAGCAAGCGGTTACCTCTGTTTGACTCAGTTTCCTCAACTGTAAAATGAGAATCATAAGAGAACCTCCCACCCAGGACTTTTGTGAGGATCAAAATGAATCAATATTTGTAAAACCCTTAGAACAGTGCCACATAGTAGGTACTTTAAAAATGTTATTGATGATGAGTATTAGGGTGATGATGATGATGATGATGGTGATATTGGTGGTGGTGGTGATGATGATGATGATGATGAGAGTGATGATGGTGATAGTGGTGGTGGTGATGATAATGATGATGGTGACAATAATGATGGTGGTGTGATAATGATGATGGGCTGGTGGTGGTGATGATGGTGCTAAGGCCATAGAAGAGGCAGAGAGAAGGGAGACATGGGCAGCTCAGGGGG
The DNA here is from genome assembly GCF_037893015.1 of Macrotis lagotis. Lineage (NCBI taxonomy): Eukaryota > Metazoa > Chordata > Mammalia > Peramelemorphia > Peramelidae > Macrotis > Macrotis lagotis. The sequence continues at coordinate 14,747,931 of NC_133659.1, forward strand.
ACTAAGAGGAGCTGGGAGGGAGTCTGGCACATGGTCAATACCTTTGTTCCCTGAGAAGGAACTATTAAAAGGGCTCTATGAAGGTTAGCCAAAGAGGCTGTTGGAAGAAGACCATTTTTATTCCTGTTTTGCTCCAACAGGATCTTCCTGAGATAAGAAAACCAGACTGGAAGGTAAGAAATGCTTGAACATTTAACACACAAAAACAAACCTATAAAGATTGACCTCTGGCATAACCCTTGTGGTTTTCAGAAAAACGTGGGTTTTTTCATTTCTTTTTTGAAAGTCATTAAAGACATGATTTTTGACTCTTTCAACAATTATTAGACCTCCTTCTCTTTCAGGTTCTCCCCACCCGCCCACTCCAGTACCCTACCTCACCGCCTAGAAGCAGATGGTAGCTCTCTGCACAGCAAACCAACAGGGCCCCCCAAAAGAAGATCCCAATCTCCTCTTAGGAGCTTTAAAGAAAACACAGGTGTCACCCCTCAGCCAGCAGGAAGAGGAAATACCGCACTGATTAAAACTAGCCCCTACTAGCCAAGTCACATGTGGTATGCTCCCCCTACACTCCCTCCTCCTCCCATCAAAAAAATTTAAAATTATTTTTAAAATGTGATTGGATTAAACCCAGTGGCAAGAGGTAGTTATGGAGCAGAGCATGTCCATGGTCAGTCAGGCAATCAACTGTCATTTATTAAGCACCTACTGTTTGCTGTCACAGAGTGGACACTGGAGTTACCAAGTTGTCCCTCAAGGCTCTTCCCCTTGGTCAGGGTGGGCTGCCTAGCAGGGACTGAGGAGGAGGCTACAAGCCTTAGTGATTCTGATCAGTGCAGCCAAGTAAGCAATCTAAGTATACTCTCGAAAGAAATGGAAAAGAGTTAGGATAAGAGATGGACATGGCTGACCTCTTATTTATCACGGGGCAGCAATTTCCCCTGGAGTCCAAAGGCCATAATTTTCCTGTAAAGCAAGTAATAGATCCCAGCAAGGCAATGGATAGATAGATAGATAGATAGATAGATAGATAGATAGATAGACAGATGATAGATAGATAGGAATACAAAATGATGCATCTGCAAAGGATCAAGATGACCTGCTTCTACTAATTAGTAATCTCAGATAAGGCTCCTCCCCCTCTCTGGGGCTCAGACTCTTCCTCTCTACAAGGCAAGAGACTGGACCCAATGACCTCTGAGTTCCTTCCAGCTCTAAATCTATGATCCTATGATCCTCTGTAAAGATGGCAGCTAGATTTGTGGTCTCATTGGCCCAGGGAGTCTCAGGTGAGGAAATTCCCTGTACACCTTGGTCCCTACCAATACAGGTTGGAACGGTGCCTATTGCAATGGGCCCTTATTAAATGCTTGGTGACCTCTCCTCAGCTGTCTCACAGAGTTGTCCCTAGAGCCCTGAGAGGGTGATTTTCTCAGAGTCACAGAAACAGGACCTGAAGCCTCGTCTTCCTTGATCCAATGCTACTCTTCATCCATTGAACCACCCTGTAGAGCGCTAATGAGGCAGAAATAAAAGCAATAAAATAGCTCAAATGCTATCTACAAATGTTGGGAGTGGGGAATGGGAAGTCAGAGAGAGAGAGAACAAAAAACTTAAACTCAGGACTTCCTGATTATGAGACCAGGGTTTTTTTTTTTAAAGAATTTTAAAAAGAGGGAGAAATAAGCAAAAATATTCACCAAAGTGACATATCCAAAAAGTCTGATATTCTGTTATAGTATTCTACACAGCTACCTCATCTGGCAAATGCCAAAGGCTTGAACTAAACCCACTCTGAACTTTCTTCCCCATTTCCCCTGAGCTAGGGCCCCTACTCCCCAGGTTGAGCCCCAGGAGCCATAATCCTACTCCTTTGGAGAATCTGAGGGTGACCAAGGAAAACAACAGCATCCACCCTGTTATTTGCCTGGTCTCATTTTCTAAGAAAACTCGGAAATGGATTCTCACCTCCCTAGAATATCAAGGTTTCTAAGCCAAATCCCAGCTATTTGGTTTGGGAAAGCTCTCTATCAACAGTATAAATGACAACTGTTTCTCATTGGGCAAGCTATGCGATCTTCCACTTATTTTATTTGGGGGTTGGGAATGATGAAAAGAGGGAAGGGTGTTGAGCATGACTTCATTCCTTTAGAGTCAAGCTAAAATCCAAGCTGATAAGGAACTGATGCCCACCCCAACCCCCTCCTTTCAAGAAATCAGCTTCTATTTAGTCTCCGCTTTGCCTTGAGTCATTGGTGTTGTTGACACTTGGACCTTGTGTTCAAATCACAAGGATTTCCTCCATGCACGAAATGATAGGAGGTGAGGAGACCTTCTCTGTCCCTTCTGCTTCTCTTAAAGGGGCTTTGGTTGGCCAGGGAGGGTTCTAGGACTGGCATGGCACTCATGGTACCATGTTGAATGAAGCACAATAATATGGTACTGATGTAGAGGGAGATTGAGCAAATATATTAAAAATGAACCTCCTAGCACTACACATATCCTAGGAAAGTTATCTGCATTTTTATCAATCAAGCATTCAATGTTGTCTTAATGTGAGAGCCAAGTAACATTCCTGAGTCCCAGGTTCATATCTCATGGAGTGTCAACAGCTTTGCTCTCTTCTTAAACATTACAAAATAAGGCAGGATTTTTGAAAGGCATCAGATTTGTGGAATTCTGTATATGCCAAAGAAAGGGGAGAAGGGAACTTCTCTGATTAATGGGGTTTCATTTCTATTCACTCCAATGGCCTACCCTATCTTGGAAACTCAGCTGAGGTTTGAGATATTAAGTAAGATAAAGGCAGCTCACATCATTTGAGGAATGGCTGAACAAATTGTATATGAATGTGATGCAACATTTTAGTTCTATAAGAAATCATGAAGGAGGGAATTTCAGAAAAGCCTGGAAAGATTTGCAAGAATTGATGCTGAGTGAAATGAGCAGAACCAGAAGAATGTTGTACACACCAGCAACAACATGGGATGATGATGATCAGCTATGATGGATGTGTTCATTTCAGCAGCACAATAATTAAAGATAATTTCCATGGACTGGTGTTGGAAAATACCATCCTTATCTAAAGAAGGAATGGCAGAATTTAAATGAAGACCAAAGTTGACTATCTTCAATTTTTAAAAGTTGTCTTATGTATTATATCATTTTTTCCTCTCTAATATTTTCTTTCTTTTGTATGTGATTCTTCTCTCATGACACATTCGGTTATAAACTGGATTGCTTTCTGTTGGGGGGAAGGGGGAGGGAAGAGAGAGAGGGAGAAAAATTACAAAACTCAAAACTACACCCAAAAAAAGATTGTAAAAACTACCATTGTATGTAGTTTGAAAAATAAATAAAATATTCATATAAAAAAAGAAAAGAGAAAAAACACAGCAGTATAGGTGTCATGTTAGGCTAGGATCCAAAAAGATCTGGGTTCAAATCCTTCATCAGACATTGGGCAAGTCACTTGCCACCACCTGCCTCAGGCTGGAAGGAGAGACTTATAGGTCGTCTGATCCAATCCTTCATTTTATGGGTAAGGAAACCAAGTCTTATCACTGTTAAGTGACTTGCCCTATGACACAAAAGACTTGAACTCAGGCCCCCAGGTCTTCTGACTCCAGCAAAGTGTGTGTTTGTGTGTGTGTGTGTGTGTGTGTGTGTGTGTGTGTGTGTATAAGAAGCAAGAATTGAACCCAAGATCAACTCCCTTTCTATTATCACATATGGAATCCTTGGAATATTCACTTTTCAAATATAGCATCTCAAATCTAATTAATCTGGTGGGACAGGATTTGATTCATTCTCAGAGAATGGACTTTGGGGAACACATGGGTTAAGCTCCAAGTAGACCAGAATTCCCTGTACAACATTTGGAAAGGGGGAATGAGGAAGGCCACCTCCTGAGATAGCCCTTTCTACTATGGAACAGTTGTAAATCTTAGCAAAGTTTTTTTTTTTGGGGGGGGGGGTCATTTTTTATTTTTGGTAACAACAAGCCTCAATTTTCTCCTTTGTTACTTGAATAGAGTGTGACTTAATTTGCCCTTAGGGGACAAGCAGATAAATCTGTGTTTTTCATTTTTCAGGTTGACCCCAGGCAATGATAAGGCACAAAATAGCCTAAAATAGTCTCTAGAAATATTAAAGAGCAATGAATAATGAGAGACAGACTCAAGCCAACATATTTATCTCAAAACTCAGGTCAATTAGAGGGTTGGGTGGAAACAGAAAACAATCCAGCAAACAATGAGGCCAGTAACACATTACAAATCCATGGCAAGTCTTTCCATATGCCTCAGAAGACTTTTGTTTCCAGGACAAGGAAAAAATTAGAAAAATAAACTGAGAGAGAAAGAGAGACAGAGACAGAGACAAAGGCAGACAGACAGAGAGAGAGAGAGAGAGACAGAGAGAGACAGAGACAGAGAGAGAGACAGAGACAGAGAGACAGAGAGACAGAGACAGAGAGACAGAGATAAAGAGAAAGACAGAGACACAGAGAAACAGAGACAGGAAAAAAGAGAGACACAAGAGAGAGAAGAGAGAGGGAGAGAAGAGAAACAGAAAGGGAAAAAGAGACAGAGACACAGAGACACAGAGAGAGACAGAGACACAGAGATAGACAAAGAGGGAAAAGAGAAAAGAGACACAGAGAGAGGAGAGAGAGAGAGACAGAAACAGAAAGGAAAAAAGAGAGACAGAGAGAAAAGAGGAGAAAGAGACACAGGGAGAGAGACAGAGAAAAAAGGGGGTAGAGAGAGAAAAATAGAGAGACAGAAAGGGAAGAGAGAAAGAAACAGATACAGAGAGACAAGGCGGGGCGGGGGGGAAGAATGACAAAATGGACAGAAGCCCAGCTTTGAGGATAAGAAGCCTTGAGTTCAAGTCCCAAGTTTGACATATACTAACCATAGGATCCTGGGCAAAAATTTCATCTCCCAGAGCCTTCAGATAACTGTTGCTGAAGAGAAAGTAACCACCTGCATGGTGGGAGGAGATTTCCTTCTGGAATTCTGAGTAAATTAAAAACCTCACTTGTTCAAGGCCTTCCCATTTGCACAAATCCTCTTTAAGCACCTCCTCTGACCAGAGTCTGCAATATATTGGGTGAGATAATATAGAAAGGCATAAGGATCACAGATTTAAAGCTGGAAAGGACCTCAGAGTTCACTTTTCAATTAAGTAACCCAAAGTGTGGGGGGGTGCTAAAGGTCCCACGGGCCATGTCAGAGCAGAATTTGAATCTGATTTCTCTGCCTTCAGAGCTAGGGAACTTACCACTGAAGAACACTGCCTCCATCAGCAATTTACCACTGAACCACACTGCCTCCATCAACATTAAGTAAGGACACAAGGCAGGATATGATTCAATTGCAAAGAAACCAGTGGAAAGAACCTGTGGTCTTGTCCTGTCCCTGTTATTCTGGGACCTTGGACAAGTCTCTTCCCTTGGTTGGACTTCATTTCCTATATAAAAAGATGTCCCCTAAGGTTACCTAAAATGCAGAATTCATGTTTGATTCAATGGAGGAAGAAACTTAAAGTCTAAGAGCTATTGGGAAAGTCTTCCTAAAGGAGATAGAATGAGAGGAAAGGGAAGGGTTTGGAAAGTAACTGGGGGGGGGGGGGAGGCAGGGGGAGTCCGAGCTTGGCAGAGTGTGCTGAAAGTGAGCCTGTGTGTGTTGTGATTATAAACCAGGGAGCCTGGAGGGGTGGCAGTGCCCTTGTCAGCAAGACCCACATTCAGAAAAAAATGGGGGTTTGAAGAGACATCCACAATGATCAGTTCTGTTTGATTCATGCTATGTTTGAAGTGTCAATGGAACCTTCCATTGGAAATGTTCAAAAGGTCACTATGAAGACCTAGAGTTCAGTAGGCAGGCCAGGTCAACCTTGACCTGAACAGAAATCTGAAGGGCAGCTGATAATCTCCAGGGGTCTTCCATTTTATTTCTGGACAGCTCCCATTGTTAGGCCAAACCTGCCTCTCTGCAACTCTCATCCAGAATTCCAAACTCTGTCCTCAGTAAAGAACTTACTATTAGATAATACCAACCATGATAACATATAATATGTATTGTATAGGAATAGATCTAGGGACTTAACATGTCATTTCATTTTTATAGAGAACTTCCAAATGAGGAAACCACATTTATTAAACCATTTAATATTTAATATCAAATATTTATTTTAATTTATTTAATAATATTTAATAATTTAACAGTAAAGAGACATTCATAATGATTAGTTGTATTTAATAATAAAGATAATTACAAATAATAATTGATTTAAATTCAAGTTTTCCTGTGCTCTATCCACTGCACCACCTAGCTGATCTAAGACACATAGTCTTTGTCACTTGTCTAGATCACTGAGAGGTTAAGTTACTTGGCCAGAGTAACACAATGAGTATATGTCAGAGGTGAGACTCGAACCCAGGGCTTCCTAGCTCTGAAGTCATTTCTCTAGGCTGCCTGTACAATATATGAAATATATTTTATTTATAGGTATAGGTTTTTATAGAGACCTATGGGTCTATCTAATATATCTATGTAAACATACACATACATATATGTATGTATGTAAATATATGCACACATACATAGGAGCTTTGAAGGGACAGTGTGAAGGGACTTTACAGGTTCAATAAGGAATATCTGAAGGAAGAAAATTCAATTCACTGCATATTTGTAAAGTGACTTCTATGTCCCGGGAATTATGGGTGACAAAGACCAAAAATCAAACCATCCCCACCTTCTGGGAATTGTTGAAGACAAATGAGTTAACATGACACTTGTGTAAAAATCATCCAAAATCATTATTTTAGGTAGAGAACTGGAAATTTGGGGATCAAGGAAGATGGCATGCAGCTCATGATGCTGACTTATATTTCCATAAGAGCCAGATCATCTAAGAGATAGAAGGAATAAAGGCAGGAATTCCAGCCAGGAGGACCTTCCTGTGACCAAGCTTTCCTTTCTAAACATTCACTCTTTGATCTTCATCACTACAGTCCTAGTGCTGAGGAACTCTGGAAATACTGTTATTATTGATGGAATCCCCCAAGTGCCTTGGGCAACTTTACAGAGTTCTGCTCATTGGACAGTGCATCCTCAAACCCATGTGTGGTAGAAATAAGATGAAAAATTCAAAAAGGGGAAAGGCCACTGATTGTCCATCATGACCTTCCTTCCCATTTATCACCATCAGCACCAAAAAAAAAATGCTACAAGACCCCTCATAGGATCTGGCTTTTAATTGTCTATAAAAGGCATAGAGATGAGAGAGAGAGAGAGAGAGAGAGAGAGAGAGAGAGAGAGAGAGAGAGAGAGAGTTTTAAATGGTCTTTAAACTACATCCAGAATTTAACAAGTTTGAACAAAGGTGAAATAGCATACCACTCTTTGAAAATAAGCCAAAGCCTCAGTGCTTTCTGAAATAAGGAAGGAAAGTCATTAAATGGAAACATCAGGCTCCTTCTTCCCCCCAACCCCCCACTTCTGCCCCTCTAGAACAAGTCACAGACTGAGCTGGAAGATTCTAGCTGACGTTCTTACCCTCTCTATATGATATGATAAAATATAATTGGGATCATGATTCAGTGTTTTCAAGGTAAAGTGAGCAGGAAATCCCTTAGGGACATAAAGGTGGGAAAAAGTGAACCAATCCTTGCCCTCCAGGAGTTTCTAGTCATAGGACTGGTTGTAGTGCTAGTGGGGTTTCTACTATGTTTCGAGTTGTGGACACAAAGTAGTTCCCAAAAATGTTCTACAGGAATAGACAAAGCCTATATAGAAAAGTAGCTGCAAGGTAACAAGGTGAGGGGGTGGGCACAAACTATGGGGGGAGGGGGAGGGGGGAGGGGGGAGGGGGAGAGGGAGGGGCAGGTTCAAGGGTGGCAGATGAGCTTGCCTTTGCCTCTGGCCAAGTCCCCTTCCTCTGCAAAGGCAGTTTGGGCTGCTTCCTTGGAAGTCACCGGGTAGACACTGGAGGGCTTTTACACCAGGGACTACTAAGCAGCCTCTGCCTCCTTTCCAACTCAAATGATCACGGGACCCAAGGGCATTGGTGGGGGGACAATTAGAAAAATCACCCAATGTTTCCAAACACTTTTCCCTTGATTTCTAGAATAAACTCCTGTGAGGTGCTCTAGAACCAGTACAGAAGGCTTCGATTTTACTTATAGGGCCCCTGCTGGAATCCCAGGTCCCATGCAATCATCAGCTGATCCTAACAAACTAGCACATCCATTAATTAGATCAATTAGCATGTTCGTGTTAATAACTTTGATTAGCATTTATTAACTTGGATCTATAAGACCCTGTGCTTGGCTCTGGACATGTCAATCACTCAATCAAGATTTATTGAGCACCTTCTATCATCCAGGCACTGATAGCTACATACACATGCATGTGTATGTGCATAATACACAGGGAGAGAGGTGAATGTGGACATGTATGTATGTGTATGTGTACACATATGGAAGAAGAGATAGAGACATGTGTGTATAGAGAGAGGGAGGAAGAAAGAGAGAGAGGTGTGTGTGCAGATAGATATAGATAGATATGGAGAGAGATGTCGACATGAAGGCATCTATGTGTATGTATGTAAGCATGAATACACAGGTATGGGGGGAGAGATATATGTGGATATGGAGGGAGGGAGGGAGGGAGAGATGTGTGTGTATGTGTGTGCAGATAGATATATGGAGAGAAGTGTCTATATGTATATTAGTATCCCTGCACACATATGTGGAGAGAGAGAGAGAAACAAATGTGTGTATGGAGGGAGGGAGGACCAGAGAGTCATGTGAGTGAGTGTGGGTGTGAACAGACATCAATATGGAAAGAGATGTCTGCACAGATATGTGACTATAGATATACACCTGTGGAAGGAAAGCCAGAGGGAGGGAGGAAGAGAGAGGTGTATGTGTATAGAAATATATATGGAAAGGGGTGGTATGGATATATGCATATATATGGAGGGACAGAGAGAAGGAAGGGAGGACAAGAGAAAGGTAGAGATGGATATGTTTACACATATGTGGAAGGAAAGAGAGACATGCATGTATACAGAGGAGGAAGGGAGAGGGATGTGTGTATGTCTGAATGCATGTATGCAGACATATGTGGAGGGAGAGCTAGAGACATGCATGTAAAGATAAACTGTAAAAGAAGTCCTCCATTTAAGGGAAAGGGGAGGGGAGAGAGAGAGGTTACAACATCAAGAAGCATTGTAGAAGCATCCAGGGTGCAGGGACTAAATGTTAACACTGGGCCCTGCTCTCCAGGTGTTTACACTCTTAACTTGCAGTTTTTACATCGAAACAGATAAGGCTTTTTTGGTGTTTTGCCAAAGCTGTGATCTCATGGGCTTGGAGAGCAGCCGGAGAGGTCAGGGACTCCACTAATGAAGGCCTGCCCCTGAGGCTTTCCAACTTAGAGAGGGCCTGGAGCTCTGAGAGCTTAAGATTCCCAGAGTCACCCACACAACCACTGTGAGAGGTGGAAAATTAACCCAGATCAGCCTTCTATCCACTACCCCACACTGCCTCTCCTACACATATGTGACCGTTTGAGGAGATGTTACCACTAAATGACCAACAGGATTGGGAAAGGTTTACTAATAGGAGAAAGGAGATGTGAAGTTAAGCCAACTGGCTGAAGATTTCCCAATGACTCTTCTCTGAAATGAGTAAGAAAATTCATTTCCACCAAATTTCAGAGTTAGAAGGTCCCTGAGAGACCATGATATGAGGTCTCTCTAGCCTTCCCCACATGTGACCATTCAGCCTTTGTAGGAAGGCCTGCTGTAGACAGGGTGGAAAGAACAGAGCAGGCTACCTTCTGAAGTAGCCTATTGCTCTCTGGGGCAGCTCTCATTTGGAGATTTTCTTCACATTGAATCAAAATTTGCTCCAGATTTTATCAGTCAAGAAAGATCCAGAAGACCAGGCCACCTAAGAGAGCGCAAAGAGAGGCAAACAGGAATGCCAACTCCCTAAGTACTCAGGTTCTCCTGGCATAATTAGAACAGGATCTCTTTCCCTCCCTGTCTCTGACTCTCTCTCTCTGACTCTCTCTCTCTCTCTCTCTCTCTCTCTCTCTCTCTCTCTCTCTCTTTTTCTGTCTCTTTCCCTCACTCTGTCTCTCTCCCTTGCTCTCTGTCTCTCTATCTCTGTCTCTCTCTCTCTGTCTCTGTCTCTCTGTCTGTCTGTCTGTCTGTCTGTCTCTCTCTCTCTCTCTCTCTCTCACACACACACACACACACACATTCCCTATCACTGTTTTTCAGTCCCTCCTGGAACCAACCTACTTCCATCTTGGGAAGAAAAGAACTTGTCATTATTCAAGTGTTATGGAATAAAGATAAGAGACTTAATCAACAAGTGGACTCCAGAGGATTGGAGAAACTTCTTCCAGAAGGGTTCTTAGAAAGTCTCAATGGTTCTCATCTTTTTTCCACCTACCTCAATGAGAATGTCAGATGGTAAAATCCTAAATGAGAAAATCAGAAGGTTGGCAGTCCTGTAATGGAGCACCAGGAAAATCTGTTTGTTGCTTGTTCCTCCCTCTTGATGGCAGAGAGAATAAGCCAAGAAGAAAGCAGAACTCCCAATGATAAGCCTGGTTTGCTTAGTGTTATGAAAAAAGTCAATCAGCTGGCAAACATTTATTAAACACTGACCTAAGTGTTGGGGATAGAAAGGAAAAGACACAGTTTACTGATCTTGAGGAGTTCACATCCTAATGAGAGACGCAACAGAGAGACAACAAGACCCATGCACACTTACATAGAGTAGGTAAAAGGTACTCTCAGAAGGAAAGGTGCCGACACAGGGGATGGAGGGAAAGATCTCCCACAGAAGGAGGAAATTTTGCAATCTCAAGGGAAACCAGGAAGCAGAGAAGGGGAAGGAGGGTCTCTAGGTATGTCAAACAAATAAATTCAATAGAGATAAAGCAGAAACCCCCAAAGAGAGAGTCCAGTAGTTTTTTATCTGTAACTGAATAGCCAAGAAAATGGAAATGATCACAGAGAGGGTGATTTGGGCTCAAAGGGGAGAAGCCATAGAGAAACAAAGAGAGGCTCAATGTCGGGAGAAATGTCCTAACAATAACAGCTTTCCCATGGGGAATGGGCTACCATGATTCTCTCACATTGGAGGTCTCTTGTCAGGTGTGATACAAGGGAGGAAAGTTGGGGTATGGATTAAACTGTTGTTGTTCAGTCTTTTTTAGCTGGGTTCGGTGATCCCATTTGGTGCTTTTGTGGCAGAGATAATGGGGTGGTTTGTCATTTCATTCCTCAATTCATTTGACAGATGAGAAAACTGAGTGCAGCATGATAAATGTCTTTCTTGCCCAGGGTCTCATAGCTAGTAAGTATGTGAGGTGAGATTTGAACTCAGGAAGATGAGTCTTCCTAACTTCACATCCTTCACATGGCATCACTTACCTGCCCCATGGATTACACTAGATGCCCTCTCAGATTCATCCTGATCCTCAGATTTTGTGAGCAAGGGGGACCTCCTGAGAATGACATTTGTCCTTAAATAGAAATGGCCCTCCTAAGCAGTAGTGAATTCCCTTTCCAGGGAAGTCAGCAAGATGACCCTGGAGGATTCACTGTAGAGGAGATTTCTTTATAAGTGTGACTTAGACTAAACCGTTTCAGTCTCTAACTCCAGGAATCTATAATCTTGTGTAATAGTGCTCAAATGAAGTAAAAAGAATTCATGCCAAATGCATGATGAGACTAACCCACACATTGAAAGGGAAAATTCAAGGACCCTGAACTCAGAGGAGTTGGGTTCAAATCCTGTCTTTGCCACTAGGTGGACTGTGGGCAAAACCTTTTTACTTTCCTGTTTCAACTCTTCATCTATAAAAGGAGGGGATTGGAGCAGCAGACTTCCAGGTCCCTTCCTGCTCCTTTCTATGAAGCTACAAATCTCTCCTCCAATACTTGCTGCTTAAGTGACCCTAGAGAAATGACTTCATCTCCCTAGGCCTCAGTTTCCACATCTATAAATTAAGGGAGTTAGATTAGATGACCTCCAAGTCCCCTTCTGGTTCTAGTCAAAGAATCTCTGGAAGAAACATCCTATTAATAATCATAATCAGCAAAGGGATGTCTTTTAAATTATTCATTGCTCTCGATTCACCACGTTAATAACTGATCATCCAGAAATCGCAGGTACTGGATTTTGTAGGAGAACACGGGGATCCTCTCATTTTCTCCCTAATGATCTCGGATTGAATCCAGTGCTTGACAGTGTGGCATACTAGACTTGCAGTCTTAAAAAAAAAGCATCCAGTTCTCAATGCTACTATTAGTAGCAGATCTTTGGTATTGGAGAAGACCACATTGACCAACCAAGTAATTGGCAGCATGAGTTACACAGCGATGTTTTATTCTAGTGACGGATCTGGTATGCAAGGCGTCCTTCTCACTCGCCTTCACACAATCAATACACCCCATGATCTGATCGATAGAAAACAGGACTGTTGGAGATGGTCTGGCCTCTACAGGAGTCTCTTAGCCTTGAATTGGTTTTGCTTCCTCCAGTATCAGTGAGAAACCATGGCACGTCATCCATGCTAGGCAGCCACTCTCATGTAATATTTGGCACAGAATGCCTGCTCACTAGCTGTATGACCCTAGGGGAAACACCTACCTTCTCTTAGTCTTGGTAAACTGAGACTGTGCTCATGGTCCCCTCCTCTCTGATGCCCTAACATCAGCATTGTCTTCCTCTTGGGTGCCCTTCTACTATGCCCCCTCCCAAGAGAATGGGAGCTCTCTATCCACAATCCCTGATGAAGGATAATACCTACAAGGCTGGGGGGGGAGTCTTTTTCAGAAATGTAGAGTTGAGAGAGGTTTAAGAGTTCATCTAGGGGCAGCTAGGTGGCACAGTGGATAGAGCACTGACCCTGGAGTCAGAAGTGCCTGAGTTCAAATCCAGCCTCAGACACTTCATAATTTCCTAGCTGTGTGACCTTGGGCGTGTCACTTAAGCCCATTGCCTTAAATAAATAAAATAAAAAATTAACAAAAAAGAGTTCATCTAGCCCAATTTCCTCGGGTTACACATAAGTAAACCAAGGCTCAGGGAGTTTAAGTAATCTGTCCACTATTACATAGGTGCTAAGTGGCAGGGTCAGGATTTGAACTGAAATTCTCTGTCTTGTCATGCTTTTTCTCTGAGACCCCTTCCAGTTCTTGGTCTGATGATTTTAAGACATGAATAAATAATGTGTCTGAGAAGCATGGACTCCGAAACCAGGGAATCCTATTTTTTTATAGGTAAACCAAAGAGTAGACAATTCACAGGCAGATGACCCATAATGGGTGCATAAAATATCAGTATGTGATATCTGTTTGGTTTGGTGGGAGGGGGAATCCTTTTGGAATTCTCTAGACTTCAGTGGCTCATCTGGCCCACATGGGTCAGATAAAGTAACTGAGGCATAGGACTGGACCTAGGATTTCATTAATGTGGAAATCTCTCACTACCACTGAGGATAGCTCTTCCCTGCAACATAAAATCTTCTCTGGGATACAGAGTAATGAAGGGAATTGCCCAGGGTCCATATGTATCTAAGGCAAGATTTGAACTTGGTTCTTCCTGAGTCCAAACTCAACTCTGTCTCTACTGAGCCACCTTGCTACAGATTAAGTGACTTGGCCAAGGTTCCATTACCCATCTAGTTTAGCTTCCTTCTACTCTCTAGACCACCCTGTTATCATCCACAGAACGCAATGTGGTTGCCACACACCACCCAGCTTCCCAGGTATCTAACATGTTGGCAGCTTCTCCTGAAACCAAGAAGCTTGTTTGTTTGTTCCCTGACCCCTCTCTCTGCAAAATGCAGAGGCGGATTTTGTGTGTCTTTGTGTGTGTATGTGTGTGTGTGTGTGTGTGTGTGTGTGTGTCTAAAGCCATATTACAGGTTGTATCTATCCCATTGGCACACTCAACCCACAATCTTTGTTTTATCTTGAGGGTTTCTTATTAATAGGAATTAATGACTCATTCATGAAACTGGGAATGGGAGGCCAGGAGACCCCAGCTAAGCCACATTTCATTACAACAATAATGACTTAATACACATCGCCCAGAGAATCAGAGAGCTTCCATTCCCTAATCGGTATCTGGATGGTGTCCACGATCACTACTTTTCATGTTGGGGTAAATCCATAAATCTCCCGTAAGGATGTTCCTGGGAAAACTATCCCAACATTAAGTCCTTGTTGCTGTGTCAAAAGCAAGTGATGTAAGTTTAAATTATAGTAAAAAATGTTTTAGAAAAGTTGGTAAGATAAATGTCTCCTGGAGTCTGTCTGGTGGCCTCAAGCAAGGGCTCTACCAGACTGAGCAGAGGAACCGGTTTCCATCCCTCCAGCCCATGATCCTCCCCACTTCCTCATACAAGAAGGACTTGGCAGGGAAAGGATTATAGGAATAGGATAGGAAGAGAGATGGAAGCAGGCCGGAGGGCATTATGATCTCCTATAGCTACGCAATCATAAGACAGTGGGAGCTAGTGTTCATCCCATCTAATGGGTGCATGTCACAGATAAAGAAACTGAGGCCTGGAGCGATTCATAGAACTGGAAGTGAGCCAGCCTAGCCGGCTTCTACTTCCCCTCTCTGACACTACTTCCAGGGTCCCACATGACCCAGATAAAATTGAATGCTTTCTCCTTAGGACCACTCTTTGAAACTTCCAAGATAGTTTTTAGGTCTCCCTAAATCTTCTCTGAATTGTTGGGGCATCTTCTCTTTGCTGCTTACTTAAAGGAAAGCTACCCCTGCAGAGAGCACTTCAAAACACCCTAGACAGATCATCTGAATGAGCCTCACAATAACCAGGTGAGGGAAGTATTATTATGCCCATTTTATAGAGGGGGAAACTGAGGAAAGGATAAGTGATTTGCAGAAGGTCCTGCAGTTACTAGGAGGTTTGCTCCTTGGTGAGCCCAGCTGTACCCATAATTCCTTGACTGCATTCTCTATATAAACCTTTTAAAGCCATAAGCTTCCTCCTTTCTCTCTTCTCTCTGAAAAGGATCTGACTCAAAAAGACATGAGTCTGGGGCATTTAGTGAATAATGTACTGACCCTTAGAGTCAGGAGGACCTGAGTTCAAATCTGGTCTCAGACACTTAAAAATTACCTATGTGACCTTGGGCAAGTCACTTAACCCCATTGCCTTGCCAAAGAAAAAGTATGAATTTAAGAAGGGCTGCTATTCATCTTCAGGATGGAATGGGGCAAGAGGGTAAGAAAGTGGAGCTAAGGGGCAGCTAGATGGTGCAGTGGTCAGAGCAGGAGTCAGAGGGACCTGAGTTCAAATGCAGTCTCAGCCACTTGATACTTAATAGCTGTGTGACCTTGGGCATGTCACTTAAACTCATTGCTTAACAAAATAAAAAAAGATGGTGGAGCTAGGCAGTTTTCTAATTTGGTCAGCTTCACGGTGCAAGCAGACATTGTCTGCAGAGACCTTGCCTTGTCAAAAGCAAGTGCTTAATTTATAGCAAAAAAAAGTTTTATTTATTATTATCATTAAAATTAAAATATTAATTAAATAAAATTATTTTAAAATGCTCCATGAGAGCAGGCATTGTTTAATCTGTTTTGAACACCCAGCGTCTACTACCTAACCTCCTACTGTGAGCTCCTTGAGAGCAGGGACTGGAGATGTTCGTATAATGTCTTTGGCTTTCTTTGAAGTCCCAAGACTTAACATTGCTGGATACATAGGGGAAATTAATAAATATTTCTTATCTTGATTTGTTGATATTCTGAGAGTCCATTTACATTTCTGCTATTCCATCTCCTTCCTCTGGGCACTTGCCAGGGCCATCTCCAATGCCCAAAAGACCCTTCCTTCTTTGAGCCTATCTTTGAGGCTCCCCTGTTCCCTGCCAGGTTCACTGCTTCCAGAAGCCCAAGCCCAGAAGCCCCTGCATTAGGGTTCACTCCCTCTAGAAATAATTGCCTGTGATATTGTACAGACTTTATATGTCCTTAATATGTCTTTAGATGTTATTTAAATGCCTACTGTTGTCTAGAGTAGAAAGCACTTGAGGGCAGGTGCTGATTTGTATCTGCTCCTTCCCTTCCTAGAATCCTGCATAAAGCAGAGGCTCAAAGAGAGGCACCCATTAACTGCTGAGCCTAGACTCACTGAAGACCTGAATTCAAATTTGGCCTCAGACACATCCTAGCTGTATGACCCTGGGCAAGTCACTTAACTACCTTAATTTCCTCAGTTGATGGAAAAAACACCTTCCTCCCAGAGTATTGTGAGGATCGCTGAGATAGTATTTATAAAGTCCCTGGAACATTAGAAGGCACCTAAAAGATGTGTGCTTCCTTCCCTGATTCAGTTTTTATACATTTTGTTTAAGGAAACATGGAATTCCCAGGATATCAGACATTCCCCCATAAAAGCCTATACTTAAAATCACACCAAACCCAATGCAAATCACCGAGGTTGTCCATGCCAAAATCCTGCTTCTTTTATACTAATAAGTGAGAGACTCTTTAAAAATCAAAATATTTAATCTCATATTGAAAAATTTGCAGAAGACAGGCCACTACAATTATTGACCTTTTTATAAGCTATGACTCTGTATGCACATGTCAGATGTGGGGGGGAGAAAGAAAAAGAAAGAAGAAAGGAGGAGGAGGAGGAGGAGGGGAGGAAGAAGAAGAAATAAGAAGATGGAAAAGAGTTTTGTGTGAATCCTTATATAAGTAGCCATGTAATCCTAAGCAAATCACTTTATTTCCTGGGTCTCAGCTTCCTTATCTGTAAAATGACAAAGTTAGTTGAGATGGCTTCTGAAGTCCCTTCCAGGTTTAAATTAATAATCCTAATTCACTAAACCACTCTGTGCCTCAGTTTTACCATCTATAAAATGAGGTATTCATACTCGTACTTCTAAATCTGTGACCCTTCTTACTCCCCGCCCCCCACATGAGGACATCACATACAACATACAGAGGAGATAAGCAACAGAGGTTGGACCTGAAAATGATTCTCTATCCCGAGCATTTCCTATGGTATCGCTGATCCCTTTCTTTTGAAAACCCATTTTTATTGTGAAATCCCCCCCATACTCCTAGATTTTAAGCAAGTAATGACCTTTTGTAAAAGGTCACATATACACAAAGAAAGGCAAATTTGGTTATCATCTAAGTATAAGTACAATAGTACAATAGATCAAGAACATGGAAAGCTAGAACTCATTCTCTCTCTCTCTCTCTCTCTCTCTCTCTCTCTCTCTCTCTCTCTCCCTCCTCTGGCTGTTTCTGTCTGTCTCTCTCTTTCCTCTTCCTGCAAGGGAGTACTCAGTTCAGTCCCCCTTTATCATTCCTGATCCCCCCAACCCAAATCTAGTATCTTTTTTCCCACTCTCAGGGATTGTAAAAGCATGGGCCGCTCATCCCATCTCTCTCACCCCTTCTTCAGCACATTGCTTCATCCTCTTTTACCTGTGCTCCCCAACCTGTTTAAATGAAAAGTCACTCAACTAATGGACCAGAGAAAACTCCAGAGGGCTGAGAAAGGGGGACTGGGAAATGAAAATCTAAAGCAAGTAGGAATCCAAGGCTTCACTACTGAGAATGTGAAAATGATAAACTCTTGAGTCAGCCAATGAATATTTGCTAAGCATCTGGCACTGGGCTAAGTTCTGGGGAATATCTAAAAAGTAGTGAACAAATAAATAGAGAAGAAAGAAAACATTTGTTGAGGGCTCAGGGACTGAGAGGATTGTCTTTGAATTCCAAATCTATCTTGTTTCCCATCATCCCCTTCTTGTCCACTACATGGCATGATTGTTCACAAATGATTGGTTTAAAATTGGAAGGGCCCCTGGAAGTTACTTAATACAACCACCTCATTTACAAAGGAGGAAACTGAGGCTCAGTGACTTGAGCAGACAGGCAAATACAGGCAGTGACATGTTGGAGACTGAAGAGAACGCACCCTTCCATAGAGGCATGTCTCTTTTTTGTCCAAAGACAGCCCGCGGAGCTCATTGAGTCCAAAGTCTATCCATAGCAACCGGGGCCAACGCCCAAAGTTGAAGCTGTAATAATAACTGGCATTTGTCTTTAATGTCTTCAAAGATTTTAATATACATGCTCTCTTTGAAGATTGACAATGACCCTTTGAAATAGGTGTTAAAGTTATTTAACAGATGAAGAAACTAAGGGTCACAGTGATCACTTACCCATGGTCCTAACTAGAAGCAGAATTCATAAATCTATATGTATGAACATACACACACACATATACATGGGGGAAGAAGTTATATAAATGGGAATGGGAATCCAAAGAGTGAAATTAAGAGTATTCACACCAGTTGGGATGTGACTCAAGCAGAATGATTCCTTCCTCCTGTAGATGTCTCTTAGGCTTCCCTATTGCCTAAATGACAACCCCCCCCCCAAACTAAATCCCCCCCTAGAACCTTTTCAGGCTTCCTGGACACCAGGAAGTAGCAGCAACCCAGAGATCTGTCCAGGTCCCACTAAGGGTCCTGTCCTAGAGATGCGAGTTATGTCCACCCCCCCTCATCAGTGCCCCCCAAATCAAGATCCCCAAACATCTCCAATGCCCTATTCTTCAGTATCTATGCTGTGGTGGAAAGAGGACTTAGGCTCAAATATGAAGTCTGTCAGTTCCTTTGGGCAAATCACTATGGTTGCCCAAATCAATATTTACTATAAAAAAAACTAAAAATTTCCTCAAGTCCCATGCAGCCCCAGCTGGATTGAGATATGATTTCTCTTCATTTGCTTTGGTATTTTGGTTTTTGGGTTTTGGTCTCTATAAATTCAGAGCTTAGCAGACTGTGTGACACAGTAGGAGTTAAGCAGATGCTTGTAAAAAATTGATTAATTGGATAGCTAACACAGATGAAGGGCTGCTAGTTGGTTTTTTGGAAATAAAAGAGTAACCAATGGGAGGACAGATATGGCTGTGGTTAACAGAGGACATAACCGAAGATGTGGACGGCCCCCTATGCTGCACCCCCAGCTGAGGTAGGGTCATTACTTTATTAAGAAATAGAGAGCAGCTAGGTGGCACAATGAATAGAGCACTGGCCCTGGAGTCAGGAAGACCTGAGTTCAAATTTGACTTCAGATGCTTAACACTTACTTAGCTGTATGACCTTGGGCAAGTCACTTAACCTATTACCTTGCCAAAAAAAAATTAAGAAATGAATAGAACAGTAGTGTGCTCCTTGAAATAGGAAAAATTTCTCCCCAGCCCTTTTTACTCCTCCTGCTTGGTATGCAGAAAGTTCTTAATAAATGTACTTTTATTTAATCATTCAATCACTGGTCTACAAAATCAATGTCCACTTGTTGAAGGGGCCTATGTGTGCAGATGGGAGCTACTCACAGGCTCTCAAAACTAAATAAAGGCTATCGGAATCCCATGAGGAATGGCAGCCCCAATATTTTCAGGACTTAGGTAAGCTTCCTGGCTCAGCTCAAACCTTATGAGTTGGGACCTGCCACCTATGCAGACTGGCCTGGGCCAGGCCTGGGGCCTGGCACAGACCAGATGCCAAACCGTGGACTGCTAGAGGCAAAGTCGGCAAAGTCTTTGATTTAGGAAAGAATATGGCCATCCCAGTTCAGAGGGCTGGCGAGAGCCTGGAGAGGTATCACAGCATCCGATTCAGGAGATGTTAGACCTGAATGAGACCCTGGGCTTGCCAGCACCCCCGCCCTCACCAAGGAATCTGGCGACAGCTGCATTTTTCATGTCAGAGCCAAGAGGGCCTGTGGTCAGAAGCAGGTACATAAATTAGACCTGGTTTTTACAACACTCTGGAGATTTTCCTCTGAGAGGTTCAGGAGACTTGTGGGTAGAACTATGAGAAACTCTCTTCAGAGGGAAGCCACAGTGGTACCCAATCCCTGACAGGGCCGAGGATCATCAGAGTCACCCAATACTTGCATTTTCCAGATAAAGAAACTGAGGCACAGTCTAGGATGCATCTGAGATAGACCTCTTCTCATGCAGTGTAGGGTCAGCACAGAACACACCATCAGGGCTGTACAAATGTTCCAAAATGAGCCTTTGTCTTCTTTCTCTCCTCCAGGTTAGATGGTAGATTCCTCAAAGAGATATTATTTGCCATTCGTTTTCCTTTATATCTCCAGATCAAATATAGAGGCTGGCAAATAAAAGGTGCTTAATAAATGCCTATTGATGGATTGATTTTGTAATAATATACCTCTGTATTTATTGTCTCCCACATAGGAGAATTTGAAATCTACATGGGAACAAGGATGTTTTCTTTTCGTCTCTCTCTGGAGCACTAATAAAATACCTGACCCATAAGGTGCCTGATAAATGTACATTCTTAGCCAATTTGTTTCCCCACCATAAAATATAAATACCTGGAGGGCAGTCAATCAATCCACAAACACTTATGTGATACCTACTGTATGCTAGGCATTGAGGACAAGGAGTTTGCCCAGAGGGATAAGGACTCTGATTGGTGGCTCTGAATCCTAAGCCTTACCAGAGCTAGGTATCTAATAAGTACCTGGGGATTGACTAACAGATTGCTCCCTATCACTGGAGCCTAACCACAAGTGACAAAAGAAATCAATTTTTGAGGGAGAGCAAAAAGCATGCTTTTCAGAAATGTGACTGCTCTGGAGGGAACAAAAGTCAAGTAATAAAATGGGCAACAAGGGGACAGAAAAGGCCAACTCTGCTAGAGCCTTGCCGTCATCTGGGTATACAGGGTATACCTGAATAAAATAAGAAGTGGGTTGGGGCCTCTGTCCCTCACTACGGTGTCCTCCATCCACCCCATGCACCCCCAGGGATCTCTTTCTTCCTTTCAAATTTGTGATAGCATCTGGCTCCTGGTCAGAGTTGAGGGATTTCCCATCATTCTTGCCTCATTTTCCTGATTGTTTCCAGGAGATGGGGGAGGGGGGAGACTGAGGACTTGGTTTCTTCTCCACTTAATGAGATTTTCTCTGGGATTTAAGATCTCCTTTGATCTTTCATCATTAAATGTTATCTTTGCAAACCTAAAAGCCCTAACCTAAATAAAAGCTAGATTATTGTTATCATCACCACCATCATCATCCTCATCATCATCATCAAAGAGCCACTGTGGTTCAGTGAAAAATGCTCTGGTCTTAGAATCACAAGATGAAAGGATCATCATTTCAGAACTGGAAGGCACTTTGGTGTGTGTACTGTTTTGGGGATCCTTTCTCAGATGGCTACTTGTGTGACCCTGGGGAAATGACTTAACCTCCCTGGACCTCACTTTCCTCATTTTTAAAATGAGGGCATTGGACTAGATCGTTCGTTCTAGCTATAGAGCTCTGATTCTAGGATCCTATTTTCCCCTCATTTTAATATGGAGAAACTGAGGCCCAGAGTTAAGTGACTTGCCCAAAATCACTCAGAAGGATCTAGTAGCAATGGTAGTATTCAAATACAGGTCATAGATTCAGAGCTAGAGGGAACCTTGAAAGCTTTTGATCTATTCTCCTCATTTTTCAGATCAGGAAACTGAGTAAAAGTGACTTTTCTAAAGTGTTGCAGTCACCAAGTGTCTGAGGCAGGGTTTGAATTCAGGTCTTCCAGAGTCCAAACATAGTATTCCTACCCACTGTGCCAATATCTAGACTCCTAAGTCCTGGCTCCACTACTTACTGTCCCAGATGGATCACTGGCTTTTGTTTCCTCATCTAGAAAATGGTGATAAAAATACCTGTATCACCTACTTAGAAAGAGGAATTATGAAGAGAATGATTTCTAAGATGTCAATTATATAAATTACAGCCACTATTGTTTGAAAACAAAGGATCCAGTGGGATGCTTCAGAGTCATTCAAAATGACCTACTAAGTGCAGTAGCTTATAACAGGAATAATCACCTCTAATAACAGAGAGAGGTAGGGTTGCTTAAGGGTCAGTTCAACCTTGACACTAATAGGAAAGAAGTTCTAGTGTTTTCCTTCTGACATGTGCTAACTTGAACAAGTCACTTATTATAATGTCCCATGCAAGACCGTGAAAAACAAGTTACAAACACACTGTCCATGTGCAATGTGGAAGGAATATCCACACCCTGAATTCCTCATATGGATAAAATCACAGAAAAAGTTTATTCAAAAGTTAAGTTAACAACACAGCTCCTCAGAGCTTTGTTTCAAAGAACTTTATTCACATAATCTCATTTCCCATCCACTGTAACCCTGAATAATATTAGAAGGAAACCTAGAAGCCATTAAGTTTAACCCCCTCATTTTACAGAAAAAGAACATAGAGGCCCAGAGCGTTTAAGGGAGATGCCCAATAGCACATGTAGCAAAGCCAGGATTTCACCCCAAGTTCTCTCTGGCTCTAAATTCATCAGAATCTCCACAACTTCCACAAGACCCCATTTTTCTGATGGGAACCAAGACTCCAAGATGGAGACCTTGCACAAAACCTTATTGCTTATAATCACCAGAGACTCCTAACTCTAGCATCTACTCTATCATGCTCCTTGGCATCTACTCTATCATGCTCCTTGGCATCTACTCTAACATGCTCCTTGGCATCTACTCTATCATGCTCCTTGGCATGACATGAGGAGTCTGAGGGGACTGACTTTTTAGGTTGCAATAGGAGGCAAAGATGTCAACCACTGACAGAACAATTTAGTGAATGGGAAAGAAAGGATGTTTTTAACAGAGTACTGATGCATTTCTCTCAACAGAACACATTTGACCCTTGCTCATTCCTGAAAAGACTTGTGGCAAAAAAAAAAAAAATCCCAAGAAGGAAACCTAAAACTGAAGGAAAGGTAAGGGGGGAGAAAATATAGAAAAATAGAAAATTGTATTATGATAACACATAGAAAATACTATAATTCTCTACTTCCTTCTTCCTTACTTTTTTGGAAAATGAAAAAATTATATTTTAATATGTACTCAAAGTTCATCAGATCACTGTCTTTCTCTTTGTTTCTATCTCTCTGGAAGTAAGACTTTTAGAATTGTCTTGGATTGTTTTGATGAAAGCTGCAGTTGATTATTATACAAAGTTTCTGTTATTGTATACAATGTTCTCCTGGTTCTGCTCATTTCACTTCACATCAGTCCATTTTAGTCTTCCCAGGTTTTTCTGAAACTATCCCCCTTAGCACAGTATTCCATCACAATCATAGACCTCTTGTTCAATCATTTCCCAATTGATGGGCATCCCCCTTAATTTCCAATTCTTTGCCACCCCATAAAGAGTTGCTTTAAATATTTTGTACAAACCACCTCCCCTCCCTCTCTGGGTCCCAAGGAACTCTTTAGAATGAAATTCCAGGTAGTTAATCATCTACATTGGTAGAATACGTTAGTTTACTCATCCAAGAGTGTTCTACATCAATTAAACTCTGATCTGTTCTAACACACACACACACACACACACACACACACACACACACACAACTAACTTTGAGATAAGATGATTTAAGAAGGTTCTGCCTGTTGTAAGTATTGCAAGTTAATACTGAGGATTCTGTTAATTTGAGACTAGGATTGGGCCAAGGGATTTGGCCCTAGGAAAGCTATGGAAATCATATCTCAAGCACAAGCTGTAAAGAAAAATGGATAACTCTTCCCTAAGAACTGTAAGCCTACCCCATAAGAGGACTTATTTGGCTTATTCCAAATGAAGTACCAATTTGTCACAGAGGGTAGAAATGTCTAGGAATAAAAATGTAAATTTGTAAAAGTCATTTTTAAAAGCACCCTCATTGTGACAGCTGCCCCATCTGCCTACCCCAGTCCCTACTAGACTTAAGGAGAATTATCCTGGAAAAAATAAATTAACTTCCTGCTGAATTCTCTGGGATTAATACTATTGCCTTCCCTCCTTCAGAAAAATGTTCAAGAGACGCCGCCCCCCAACTTTAACAGAAGGAACTTCAGGGAAGGAGAAATGGAAAATTATGGAGTTACAGATGAGGTCCATAAAATTGAATACGTCATACAGAAAAGCTTTTCTGAGAGGAAACTTTGGAAAGGAGGTTTACTGGTACATGGGAAATCTTAGTGGCAATAATGATTCTCTAACCACTTACACTAAGAAACCCTCAGCCACCATGAGTGATGGGCAATGGACCAATTCACTGGACCCAGAATGAATCATGAAGGTTGACTAACTTCAGTTCTGTCCATCAATCATGTAATGATGATGTTGGCAGGGACTTCAGAGATCATTAATCAAGCCCACTATGGAGACTTGAACCCTGTCCACACTGTTCCCAGCAAGTCATCATCCAGCCTCTGACTGGAAAGACTTCTAGGGACTAAGAAGACAGCCTCAGACTTGACAAGCTGTTTCCTCTTCTGAACAGGGCTAATTGTTAGGAAATTTTTCATTAAGGAAAATGTAGAAAATTGTAGGCCTTGAGAAGGGGAGTTTCTTAAGAGCTGAGAATGCTGGACTCTTCTATTTGTATTTCAAGTAGTTTGTTAACAGGAAATTCTTTTTATTCATTCATATTTTCAATTCATTCACCTTTTCCAGATCTGAAACAAAATACTTCATGGCATAACAGATGATAGGTAGCCAGCCCATTATTCCCATTTTACAGATAAGAAATAAGTTGCTACATAAAATCAAGACATGCAGAGCATTTGGCCAAGTAGAGATTAATGGATGGAGTCATCCTTAAGCTTCTCTGAGATTTATGATCTTTGATTCTGATGAATCATGAGAGGGTTTGAACCTCGATAATAATTCATGCTATCGTAAATTACCAATATAGTCTGCCTTCCACTGTCTGCTTTGGGGGTAAAAAATAATTTTGCTTTCTATTTTCTGACAAGAGAGTCTACAATGGTGACATGCCATTAGATGCTCATTTTTCCCTCACTCCTTCCTCTGGTCTCTTAAAGCAGTTGATGCTGATTTTTTACTTCTAAAATTCTCTTCAATATTGTGGTTATTTGTCTGAAATCAAATCCCTCCTTTAGATCAGAAGACCATGAAGACAGGGCATGAGGAGATGATAAGATCAGACTTTCCCAGACTCATACAATGACCTCAGGAAGATGGAGATTTCCTCAAGATTTGCCTTCCATCAAAAAGGCTGAATACAAGATGGCACCTTGATTCTCTTTAGCCTAGCATTAATTTTTATATCTCCTCCCAGGGCCTAGCACAGGGATGTGAACATCAAAGGATCCTCACAGACTTCTGGGAAGCTGAACCTACCAGGCCTAGCTTGAGCTGAGTCCTTCAAGAAGCTAGGGGTCATATCACCACAGAATTTAGACTGAAAATGGCCTTAGAGAGATCAAAAATAACTTCCCAAAACTGGCCCATAAACCCAAAGTTCTGACTCCAGAACCTCACAGTTAAATGTTTGTGTGTTGTCTTGTTCAGAGCCCTGAGAAAAACTAAATTATCTAGGCCTAATTGTAATCTGAGATAAGCTAAAAGTAAAAATTTTCAACATTTCCTAAAAGGGTGCCAGAGAGAGGGAATCTGGTGGTTTTTGCCATGGAATTGGAGCCTGCTCTCTAATCAGTCTTCACTCCAAAAATTAAAAGTTAAGAGTTTAAGATCGATCATTCTCAAACAGACACACTGATGAATTCTTCTGGCATGAGGAAGCACTCTACCATAATAGTCTTGATAAGTCTTTGATTTAGTTGAGGAGAATGAATGATTCTGCTACCTACTGGGGGGGGGGGGTAGGAAATAATGAGAGTTGGAGAGGGAGGGCTCATTCCTAAAAATAGACCAGACAAAAAGAGAAAATCATACTGTGGAAGAGCATTCTTCTAACTCTGAGATTCTGACCCTGGGGACACCAAAGGGATTCAACTTGTTTTATTTGCCCCACTCCAGGAAAAACTTAGGGAAAAGAGAGACAAAGAAATAGAGACAGTGAGAAGGGAGAAGGGAGGGAGAGAAGAATGCATAGATGCAGACAGACACATGGATGGATAGACAGGTGGACAGATGGATGGATAGAATAGTGGATATAGATGAATATGATAAAGCTATAAAACAGAAAAATGGATAGAAAAGAGGGATGGATATAGATAGATAAATTGATAAGTAGAAAGAATATATTAAATACTTCCCATGTGCTAAGTTCTGTAATAAAAATATAAGCAAACAAGATAAACCCTACTTTTGAGGAACTTACATTCTATTTTTAAATAATTATTTATTTTTTCTAAATTCTACATAAAAAAATACTTTAACATTCTGTTTTTTAGTTCCAAGTTCTCTCTATCCCTCTCCTTCCCTTTCATTGAGAAGGTAAGCACTTTGATAGAGGTGATATGTTTGCCAAGTTCATGGTGAACTCACACAGGGCAGGCACTCACAAGGGGTTCAGAAGAAGCGATACCAGGACACCCTGAAGGTCTTTCTTAAGAACTTTAAATTGATTATGCAGGATGGGAGACCCTGACACAGGACCAGCCAATATGGTATGCCCTTATCAGTGAGGGCGCTGCACTCTATGAGGAAGGCAGAATGGAAACAACTCAAAGGAAACATGAGATACATAATTTTAGATGGTTCACAAGGTCTATTTGTGCCCAACCTGTGGTTAAACATTCTGAGATCATATTGGTCTGATCAGCCACAGGCAGATCCATTGTCATTTTTTTCTAATATAATGATGTCATTTTGGCCTTCTTCTATAATGAAGGACAGGAACTAACCCACATGGACAGTCTTGCAAAACCTCTTTCCACGTTTTTATTAATCTGCTTTGATTTGTGTTCAGACTCTACCAGTTCTATCTGGAAGTGTAGAGCATGTTTCATCATCAATCCTTTGGAATTATCTCCAGAGAACAGTCAAGTTCACAACAGACTGACATACAACACTGCGTGACTGTCCAAAAAGCCATCACCCTGTCCTGACCTATGTCTTGCCCCTGGTGACTCTGGAGGGAAGAGTGAGGCTCATGATTCTGCACAGTTCTACCTCATCCGATCCAAGTCATTTGCAAGTAAAGATATCACCTTCCTGATGTCATTGGTCCTCTCCAATATAAAGGACCAACCAAAACAGCAAAGCTAATGATGATGATTCCAACCCTGTCCAACAATCAAGGTACTTATAATCTAATGAAAGAGTTGAAAAGGAACAGTTGGGAAGGGAAAGAGGAACCAAGTAGTGACAAAGCTTTTGATGAGATGGCAGAGAAGTCTGGAGAATAAGTCAAGCTGGGAGGGAAGTATTTCTTTTATGCCTTTCCATTCCCATGCCTAGCACAGTGCCTTATCATATGGTCTTTCTTTTTTTTTTTTTTTAGTTTAGTTTAGTTTTTTGTTTTGTTTTTTTGCAAGGCAAATGGGGTTAAGGCTTGCCCAAGGCCACACAGCTAGGTAATTATTAAATGTCTGAGGCAGGATTTGAACTCAGTTCCTCCTGACTCCAGGGCTGGTGCTCTATCTATTGCACCACCTAGCTGCCCCTTAGATGGTCTTTTGTGACTGCTTTTCTATGTCATCTTACCTTCTCTGTTGCCTGCTTTTTTCTACTAGCAGAGTATAAATTTGCTGAGGGCAGGGTCTGATTTGTCACCATTCCTAACACACAGTAGGTTCTTCATAAATACTTGTTCATTGATAGATAGGCAAATACCACCTGCATCTACTGTTCTACTAAATCCTTAAATGTCATTGTTTCAGAATGCATAGGACTGGGGGGGGGTCCCCCTCATTGAAAGCTTTCAAGTATAGGCTTGCATAGGGGACAGAGAGCTCTGGACTGATGAGCTCTGTTCCAACTCAGAGATTTTGTAAATCTGAAATCCCCAAACAGGACAATCTGCCATTTCATGGTGAAGAGAGCAGGCCAGGTGGGGGAGGAGTTTAGAAACATGCTATCCACCGGAGGGATGAATTGTAATTCCTGTCAATCAACAGAGAAAGGTAAATGTACATTTATCTTGGCATAATTATTAAAGCTTGCATTCCAACTTTGCAGCTCCAGAATTAAATCTGATTCTTGTCATTCTCTAACTTTGCATTCACCTGACTGGCTTCATCTTCAAATATTAACTTTCTAAGTAAGGGAGCAAAGATACAAAGAGAACCTGAACAGCTCTTAAAGGGGCTTTTCTATATTAGCCTTTTCCCTGGTTAGGTCATTTGGAGCAGTGGGATTAGGAAAGCCCAAGGACCTTGGCTAGAATTCTGCCTCTGCCTCTTAATATTCATGTGACCTTGGACAAGTCACAGTTCCTCCATACCTTCATTCCTTCACATATCAAATATGAGTAGGGTTTAGTTCTAAGTGCAATCTAAGGCAATCAGCTAATCAATCACCAAAGTATTTATTTGGCACCTAAGCATTAGTCACTGAACTAGGTGCTCAGGATATAAAAACCAAAAATGAAATAAGAAATATCAGGGGTAGGGAAGCCAAGTGGTGCAGTGGATAGAGCACCGGCCCTGGAGTCAGGAGGACCTGAGTTCAAATTTGACCTCGGACACTAAATAATTACCTAGCTGTGTGACTTTTTGCCTTGCAAAAAAAAAAAAAAAAGAATTACCAGGGGTACAAGCTTCAGTATATCCCTAATAGTAATTAATAGTAGAATGCAGTATTTTAAAAAAATTCACCAGTTTGGAGTTTTTATGGATTTGGAGGACCTGGATTCAAATCCTGACTTGCCATTTGCTGCCTCTGTGATACAGGACAGGTCACTGAGCCTCTCTGAGGTCTCAGATTCCTCATTCATAAAACCAGGGATTCAAGGTCCTTTATAAGTACAAAATAAAACTTTACTAAGGGGAAAAGATTGAGTTTGAACCCGAGTCTGCCCTGACTGCAGCATCAAGCCTCCTTCCACAATACCCTCCTTTCCTTTTGAAAAAACTATTAAAAATATTTCATAAGAATTTAAGGAAGTATTTCATAAAAATAAAACACTTGGGCTGAAAATAAAGAAAGTAAGATATGTGGAGGGAGCTGAGAAAACCAGAGACAAGGACAAAGACCCTCAAAGCAGGTTGAATCACAAACTAACATTTGTCAAACATGCATCTTGTACTAATGAATAAAGGCAGAA
Source organism: Macrotis lagotis (assembly GCF_037893015.1). NCBI lineage: Eukaryota > Metazoa > Chordata > Mammalia > Peramelemorphia > Peramelidae > Macrotis > Macrotis lagotis. Next base: position 14,777,051 of record NC_133659.1, read on the forward strand.
ACAGTTCCTGCCCTCCAGTGGGGTAGGGCACAAACACACAACTAGATAGCAGCAAGACAGAGGTCAGATCAACTGGACATGAGCAGAGGGAGGCTGTAGAATTAGGGAAGCTCTGGGAGGGCTTCTTGAAGAAGGGGGGGATTGCAGATGAGACTCAAAGGAAGCAGGGAAGCCAGCCTGGAGTCAGAGATGAGAAAAAAGAGAATTCCAGACATGAAGACTGGAGAATGGGGGCGGGAGGGAGCTGCCTCCAGGCAGGAGAGAAAAAGACGGTTGGAAGGACAGGACCGAAAGGGGCCAGTGTCACTGCATCAGACAAAGAGAATGAATGAAGGAACAAGACTCCCCTCCCCCCACCCCCCACAGCCTTTTATTGATAATCAGTCACTTCAGAGTTAAATTAAGAGGTGCGGCTCCCTGCCATGACAGCTGCATGGGGCCTGGGGCCATTGGTGTGGGTTGGAAAGGACTAGTTTTTCTATGAGCTCCTTGTAGCTTAAGGAAACAGACCAAGATTGTCTGAAGAGGCCCCCCAAATATGGCCCATTCTCCTGACTCTCAAAGGTCCAAATATAGCACAAACTTGAACCTGGCCATGACATGAGAGGGCTTAGCTAATGGGGATCGCCTTGAGTTGATAAGATTCCACCAAGTCCCAGTCATCTGTGGAATGATGGATAAATTACAGCCACATATCAGAGAGTTCTGTAAGGACATCCGACATGGAGAAGCCTCTTGAGATACAGCAAGGCTTTCCGGCTATTTCTATTGCTAGATCCCTAAAGCCAATACTTCAGTCAGGAAGTCAATTATAGTCCTTATATGGCTTAATAACTTTTACCCACAGTCTTCAAATAATTTATAATCCAGGGATTTACATTAAAGGAAAAATTTCAAAGTATTATATCCATAAACTATAAAATTTATCTTTACATATTTATATTTATATCCATATCCATATCTATATCATATACATACACATCTATATATATACATCATCTATATTATATATAGATTATATATGGAGAGAGATATATTTTATATATACATCTATATATTATAGAGAGATTATATATTATAAGAGATATATTATGTATACATCTATATATTATATATAGAGAGATTATATATTATAATAGATATATAGAGAAAGATTATATATCATAAAGATATATACATCTATATATTATATAGAGATTATATATTATGAGATATATTATATATACATCTATGTATCTATATATGTATAAGTTTAAAAATATCTAGTTACATAGATATAAAGATGTATAGATACATAGATATAGATGTATAGATATAGAAATATCCATAATGATAGTCTCTCCAAGTTGGAAGCTGTCTCAGAGAGCATAGTTCAACCCAATCTTTTTCCTGTAATAACTCAAAATGTGATTATCCATCCTTTGCTTGGAGACCTCCAGTAAGGTCTTTAGTCACAGTGCCCTCCCATTTAAAATAATTCTCATGAACAGGAGAGAGGCACCATGACATAAAAAGCTGGCCTCCAAGGCAGCAAGACCTGGGTTCAGATCTCTTCTCTGAAGTAAACTGGTCATGAGACTCTGGGCATCCCTTCATCTCTCTGGTCTAGGTGAATCTCTCAAACTTCTTTTAAAAAGTAAATAAGTAAGGTAAATCTGTACCAAATTTGCTCATTGTTAGACAGTTCCCTTTCTCACTCCCCTTATCTTAAACTTAAGAGAGCCTATAAGACAAAGTGTTCCTCCTAACTGCATATCTTCAAACCAAGGCCAGACAACCACCCATCAGAGGTTTGCACCCTTTCCAATTCTCAAATTTTGACTCAGTGAATTTTGTGTGATCCCATTAAGGGTTTTCTGGGCAGAGATACTGGAGTAGTTTACCATTTCCTTCTCCAGCTCATTGCACAGATGAGGAAACTGAGATAAGCAGGGTAAAGTGACTTGCCAAGGATCATAATAACTGTCTGAGGCCAGATTTGAATTCACGAAGATGAGTCTTTCTGACTCTAAACCCAACGCACTATTTACTGGGCCATCTACTCCATAAAGGGCATAGTGAGAGATCAAGAAGACAAATAGTGGTTTCTGCTCTGGCAACCTAATGTGGAAGACAGGATGCAAAAACAAGAAAACTAATCATGCTAATCGTACCAGTGACTGCCTCAACTGCATATTATTTTGTATGGCCTTTGTTTAAATGTATATATTTTCTCTTTACCTTTCTGGATTGTTCCCTTGCTCCCCTCCCCCTGAAGAATGTAGCATTTTGAGGACAAGGAAGACTCATTTTTCTCAGTATCACTAATTTCCAGTAGGTTTCAGTGACTTGAGATGAAAGCTTTAATTACCAGTACAAGACACCAGAGAAGATCACATGCAATTAACTGCCAAATGAATAGGGCAAACCATATATTCCAAGCCTGAAGAGGATTTGAAGACACTCCAGTCCAACTGCTTTATTTTATGTGACCTAGGGAGGTGAAAGGACTTGACCAGGGTCACACAGTCAGTAAGGTGCAGAAGAGACATTTGAATACAGGGCTTCTCTCTCCAGATTCAACCCTCTTTCCAACTGAACCACACCATATCATGATAACCATTCCATGAAACTATTAAAATTGAAATTCCACCAAGGTCCCCAGGGCACAGTTAACACATTTTTTTTCAAAAAAGTGAGATGCCATTGTCCATAAATACATCCCACATCTCAAGGACCCTGAAGATGTTGATGAGCACTCTCTCTAAAAGACCCCAAGTTAATAAATGGCAGTGTTAGCAAAGGGCCCCTTGTCATTTCCATCATTGACCCCTTGGGTGAATGTGGCTGAATCAATGGATGAGATGATCTTTAGGTGGCTGCTCTGACTCTATGATTCCAGGAATGGCATTGGAGCATTGTTTTTTCATAATTCTTTTGCTTCCAAGTTGGAATTCTTAAGTCAATTTGGATACCGGCCATGCTACTGTTGTAATTCTTGAGGTTATTGCAGTAATTCCTCAGCAAGTTTTGGGCACAGTTCCGTTCCTACTATCTTATGCCCTCAGCAGTGAGCCCTGAGATGGCTCATGAAATACCCCAGCCCAGCACCTACTCTGACACAATGCCATCAATCCATCCCAGATGGATCCCTCCAAGTTGGGGTCACCATTTATCCTGGCTTTCCCACAGTTACCGACACACAGCCAAGCCGAAACCAGGCCGGTGAGCCAAGGACCAGCCCAGAAGGCCTCCTCTAAGCACCTGCGCCATATTTTTTTTTCCAGTGAAAGCTCTCTGGTTCTCCTTTAAATCATTCGCCTTCCATAAATACCCAGAGGAGCTGGTTTGCATTATGGATTAAGTGCCTACAAAGGTTCCCCGTCTTTTGCATGATTCATTTAAATCATAAAAGATAAATATTGACACATCTGGACAAGCTTAGTGTAAGTAAAAAACAACAACATGGATTTCCCCCAGGGAGCAGCGAATCAGACCATCTTTCCGTGCTTTTCAGTACAGCCAGTAACCACCCGGGGACTTTCTTAGGGAAGACTAGCATGGGCTTACACACTGAGGTTTCAACCTCTTTGGGGTCCTCTGTCTGAAGACCTCAAACAATCATAGAAGTCCAAGCTATCTCAAAGTGGAGGATTCACAGAATTTCAGATTTCAAAGGGACACCATTAAACCAACTCATCTGACTCCTACATGAACAAGAAAATCCTCTAAAACAATCCAAGTGGACCTTGAGTCTCCAATTTAAAACTTCCAGTGACCTGGAACTCACTACATCTTATAGTTACTTATTTAATTTTAGCAATTAATAAAAATCTTCATTCTCACTCTCCTATCCTATCCTTACCCTGCACCCAATTGAAAAAAGAGAAGAAAAAGAAAACTGTGTAACAAATGCTCGTGATCAAATAAAACAAATTCCCATGTTGGCCATATCCAAAGAATGTGGGCAATGCATTTCATCATCAATCAACTCAAATTGTAGTTGGTCATTGTGTTGCTCACATCTTAAACTCAACATGTCTAAACTGAATTCATTGTCTTTCCCCACAAATCTTCCTTTCTTTCAAACTTTCCCAGCTTGTTGACAGCATCACCATCCTTCCAGTGTCCCAGGTTCCTGAACCCCACATTTCCCCAGACTCCTCTCACTCCTTCACCCCATCCATCCAGTCCATCGCCAAAACTTGCTGTTTCTAAGGTTCCAGAATCGGTCCCATTAGACTCCTCTCTCCACTCACCCAGCCACCACTTCAGGCCAAGCCTCATCACCTCTCACCAGGCTTATTGCGACAGCCCCTAATTGGCCTCCCTTTCCCAAGTCTCTCACCACTCCCCTCCATCCCACACTGTTGCCAGAAGCACAGACCTCATCACCAGACTCCCTGCTCAACCAATTCCAGGGGCTTTAGGATAAAAAGTAGCTCTTAAAATCCTTCCTAACCAGGTCCCAACTGAGGCTGGCAAGAGGCATTCTCCTTCTTCCACAATCTTTGCAAGAAACATGCATGATCAAAAAAATCACAGACTTCTTTTTGTTCTTTCTACAGGATGCCGTCTCCTATGGGGATCACACCCAGGCCTGGAGTGTTCTACCTGTCTTAATGGAACTCATGGAGTCTCCCTCTTCCTGGAAGACAGGGGTTTTCAACCTTTTTTGTCTCCTGGACCCCTTGGGCAGTATTTGATGAGACTGAAGAACCCCATTCTCAGAATCATGCTTTCAAATGTAGAAAATAAGTTACGCAGTTACAAAAAAAAAGCCAATTACATAGAAACATAGTTGTCTTATTTTTAAGTTCCCAGACTACAGATTCTGACAGCATCTCCTGCATGAAACCTTTCCTGATTTCCCTCAACTTCTGGTGACCTCAACCCTATTCTACATGGAATGGCTTTGTATCTATTTGTATTTATTCCCTATAGATTTGGGTTGTGTTTGCTGGCTCTCCCATGAGGATGGAAGTCCTTTGCAAGTAGGGATTATTCTTTGTTCTAGCATCTGACACATAGTAGGGTGCTTAACTGGTAATAATTGTCTAGAAACTAAGGCCAGTTCTTTCTTTTGTTCCTGTTCATAAATTCTGTGGACTACTTTTCTCTCCTATCATCATGGTCCCAAACTCAAGGGTAGATATGGACTTGGCATTTTATAAATACTTATGACCCCTTTAATTTAATTTTAAAGGAGACTTTCAGGGCCTCCTAGTCCAACCTGGACAGCATAGTATATAGAATGCTAGAGTCAGAAAGATTCATCTTGCTGAATTCAAATCTGGCCTCAGACATTTACTAGCTGTATAACCCTGGGAAAGTCACTTAACCCTATTTGCATAGTTTTCTCACCTGTAAAATGAACTCGAGAAGGAAATGGCAAACCACTCTAGCATTTCTGCCAAGAAAACCCCAAACAGGCTCAAATAACACTGAGAAACAAGAACAACAAAGGTGCAGCCTCCTAGACACCCAACACAGAAATTCCCTTAGGTACCTAAGTCCAGAGGTAGAAGGGTTCTCAGAGGTCATCAAGGAGAAGAAGCCCCACCCAGAGAGGTGTGCCTAAGGACATATAGCTACTTAGGAGCAGAAGGAGGATTTGAGCTATTATCTCTGACTCCAAACCCAAAGATGGCAGCACTCCAGTCTAGGGTCCAGATTGAAGAGAGATTCCCCATGGGTGGCAAGGTCCTCCAGATGGTCCTGTTTGGAGATGACATTACAATGGCTGCATCAAGCCTCAAGAGCCTCCCGGAAAAGATCTGTCATCAGTCAAAGGAATTTGGCCCATCCATCCAATCAGTCAATCTACAAGTCCTTATTAATCACCTCCTATCTTGTAGGCACTAGGGGCACAAGAACAAAGAATGGTGCTATCCCTACGGACACTTAGCTTACATTCCAATTCTACATAGGAAAGAACAAAGGCATGAACAATGTCCATTGCCCAGATTTCAACACGCATCTGAATGGACACCCTGCAGAGCTTGTCGAGTAGTGGGCCTACCTGGGAGAAATGATACCCATAGACAGTGAGTTGGGGGAGGTGGGAGGGGGATGAAGTTGAAAGGGAGGGGGAACTGGCCAGGTCTTTTAATGAAGCCACCCCCACCCTGGATTCTTGTGACTACAGATTCACCTCTCTGACACCAATGATTTCTCAGTGTGAGCCTAGAACTTTCCTGCCTCTGAAGAACTCAAAATGAACATCAAACCAAAATTCCAAGCCCAGTTCAGGAGATAGGGGTGGAGGGAATCATGCTACAACAAATATAACCAATGAGATGCCCTGCAACCAACAGCAGGGGAGGCTGCCCTCAGAGAACAGTAGGGCCAAAGAGGAAGATGGGAAGGTTCAAGTAAGGTGAGAGTAAAGAATGATGATGATGACAATGAGGAGGAGGAGGATGGTAATGATGATGGGGATGATGATGGTCGTGGTAGGTAGTAACGATGATGATGATGATGATGATGATGATGATTAACATAATGATGATGATAAAAAACAGCAGCAACAAAAACAACTAGGCTCTCTACCTGTGTTACTCATTTGATCCTCACAACAAACAGTGTCAAGGAGTGGCTGTTATCCCCATAATACAAATGAGGAAACTGAGTCTGAGTGATTTGCCCAAGGTCACATATATAGTACATGTCTGAGTCAGAATTTAAATTCATGTCTTCCTGGCTCCAGATCCAACAGTCTATTAATTGCAATGAGAGGGAAAGGTTAAAGTTCTCTATGGGAGCCCTTGAGAAAGAGTGAAAAGGCTTCCAGCATGTTGAGTTTGCCTACTGTGGTGAATTTGGGGGAGAACATGGATGAATCAGCCAGGTCAGGCAGGCATAGATGGGTTGAAATCTTCTTCACTGAAGGGAATTCTCAAATAACTGAGGACACAGATCCATTGGAGGATATGAAAATAGTTCCCAAACCAGAAGTGCCCTCACACAGCCAAGCTGCTAGAACAAAGATGGCCAGGGAGTAAAAGAGCATGGCTGGGGCCAGGAAGCCTAACTATGGTGGACTCTGTAGCTTAGATTTAGAAAGAATTACTTAAAACACTTAGTAAGTCCAAGGTCACACAGTCAGTATGGGTCAGAAACTGGACTTGAATCCAGGTTCTCCATTCTCAAAAGTCAACTGGCTCTCCCCTCTTCCAGATTAACTATAAATTCAAAATGGTGGGCTCATTCTTTTCTCTGTTATCAGAGATCACTGGTTCATGGAAAGGATCAAGGTTTCTAAAACTGTCCATCTCTCCTCCCTCCCTTCCCCCATGAAGCAGGCAGTGGAAGTTCTGCCGCCTCTCACAGGGAGGTACCCCCAAATTGTCCTGCCCTGCTTACCAGGTGCAGAAAGCCCCTAAATCATCCTGTCTCTCAAGGTGCAGGTAATTCCCAAACGAGCTTCCAAATGCTAGAATGCAACAAGTTGGAACAAAGGGCTTCCCAAGGGTCGGCTTGGATTTCAAATTCCTGACCCTCAGGGAGACACAGGCCCAGAAGCAGGCATTTTTGCCATGCTTCAGTCTCTCCAGAGAATTTACACTCAGCATCTCCCAGCTCTGCATTTGCATCAAAATACGTGAATGTGTTTTTAGCAAAACAAGTTATTTCCTCGAAACCAAGGAACAAAGGCAGACTAGATACTGACCCATACTAATATGACCCATACTCAATGAACATTTATTAAGTGCCTACTGTGTGCTGAGGATATTAAAAGATCAATCAACAAGCATTGATTAATAATAATCGCTAGCATTTACATAATATTTTAGAGTTTCCAAAGTAGTTTACAAACATTATCTCTCTTGATCCAACAATTTTAGAAAGTAGAAATTATCCTCATTTTACAAATTAGAAAACCAAGGTAGACAATTGACTTGCCCAAGGTCACACAACTATTCAGTGTTTTGCACTAAGGTCTTCCTGACTACAATTATATGGGTATGTATATATAATGTATAAATGAAAAAAATGTGTAGATATAAACAAAAAGCCAAAAAAGTGGTTCTTTCCCTCAGGAAGTCTATAGTCTAATGGGGGAAACCCCATGTGCATAAACAGGGCCATCTATGATACATACAGAGTAGGTGCAAGCTAATATCAGAGGGAAGGTTCTATCATCTGGGGGTGGAGGGGAGGGATCCAGAAAAGGCTTCCTTCAGGAGCTAGCATTTGAGTTGAAAGAAAAATGGTTTACTAGATTTCTCCATGTCAAATACTCACAATCTTTTTTTCATCTTATTCTCTCATCTTTTTTAAGCTGTCAGAGAGAAATGTTCCTAAGGCAATTCATTATCCTATGATTATAGGGTTGAGTTTGCTATTGTTAATTATTTATTATTGTTATTATCGGAAACCAAAAGCTACTGAGATAGAGACCAAGCAAAAGAAATCAGTATTACATGATACCAGCATCCCTGGTCCACAGCATCCCTGTCATCCTGTCTGTGATTACATTTATCTCTACCAGGCTGGCAGTAGCCCTATATGATATGGGCTTATATACCCTATATTTTTATTTAATTAAAAAAGGTCATCTTTATATTCATTAATGTAAAAATGTTGGACTTCAAGTCAATGAGACTAGATTTCAGATGCTGCTATGGATACTTTCTAGCTCTATGACCCTGAACAAGTCACTTACCCTCTGTCTTCCTCAGTTTCTTTATTTGTAAAATGGAGAAAATAACAGCCTCCCTGAGCTGTGAGGCTCCAATGAGACAGCACTATAAAACCCTTTACAAATGCTAGCTATTATTATAATAATAATGTCATTATTATTAACCAAAAAATCATGATGAATTGTCCCAGGAATATTTCTATTTGAACAAGAAAAAGAAAAATATGAGATGAAAAATGAAAATAGACTATGTTCTAGCATGTTGAATTATGTTGGAATAGCAATTGAATTTCTATTCAGTGGTTGACACCAGAGTCTAAAAGATCTGGATTCAAGTGCTGCCTATGACCCATTGTGGCTGTGTGACTCTGGGTCACTTCTTGGTTCACCAGGAAATGCTTTAAGTTACAGAGCAAGAGTCTATTATGATTTGCACTGATAAAAGAAATTCCTCAGCAAGACATTCTTTTACTGGTTTAAAAAATGCTTACTTACAGACAGGCACACAGATAGATAGATAGATAGATAGATAGATAGATGTATATCTATTACATACATATATAAATAGACTGGCATTTATAGAACACTTGAAGGATTAGGAGATACAGTGTGGAATAATGGGTAGAGCACTAGCCTTGGAACTGAGAAGACCCATGATCAAATCCTGCCTCAGACACTTCCTAGCAGTGTGACCCTGAATGAGTCACTTATATGCTCTAATGCCTCAGTTTCCCCATCAGGACTTGATGCTCTCCAACACCCCTTCCACCTTTGAAATCGATGGTAATATGAGTCCCACATCAACACCATGAGCTAAGTTCTATAGGTATTGTGATTTCCATTTTACAGCTGAGAAAACTGCCTAGAAGCTTCTGTGGTGTAGCAACAAATGCCAGTAGTGAGATTTGAACCCAGGTCTCCCTGGTTCTGGAATTAACCCCCTCTCTACTACATCCTCACTTTCTCTCTTAGAGGGCATCCACAAACACCCCCAAGTGCCTCAAAAGACATAAGTTTTGCTTTAATTTTCTCCCTGTTATTAAAATAACATTAATTTACTTTTGAACATAATCCCAGATCTCCCATCAAAATACCTTCTTTACTGCTGGGGCTCTATTGACAATAGTCCTTTAATGTTTAACAATAGGAGGATTCACAAGGAGTTACCTTCATTCTAAGAAAGTTTCTTTTCAAACAAGCACCAAGATTTGACTGTAGTCACTGAGTCTGCCTCCCACCACACAAAGGCAGGCTGGGAAACATTTGTGTTAAGCATCTGCCACTAACTCGAAAGATTACTCTTCCTTAACAACCATTTTATTTTCCTTTACCAAGATGATGGCCCCTAAGTGGGAAACACTATATAGTCAACCATCTACTTTAGTTAAACTAGAGGCAACTGTGGGCTGCCGATTCAAAGGCCAGGTAATAATTTAAAAAGTGGTTTCCTTGGTAACAGAAAGTAGTCAGATTTACCCAGGTATCCCAAGAAGAAAGAAAAATATAGAATTATTGAACTAGAGATAGAAGAAACCATTTATTCCGATCCTCCAGTTTATATATTTAAAAAAATTGTGATCCACAAAAATAAACTCTCCAAGTTCAAAGAGGTCATGTGACTTAAGCTACTGGACCATATTCTTGGGGTATGGGGGTTCAGTGGGCTTCTCACCACACCATTCAACCTCTCATGGTTTGGAAGTCACAAAACTCTTTCCCAGGTCTCATTTGAGCCTCCCGTCTGCCCTCTGAGGTGGGGAATGGAGGTAATAGAGACCTCATTCTACAGATGGGAAAACTGAGGTCCAAAGGAGGTTATAATACTGTGCACTTGGACCCATCAAATCTGGGATTCTAGCACTTCATCAGACCAGAGGACATCAAGTCCAAAAGACCTGTTCTAAAAATAAAAAAGTTGTGGCTTAGAAAGTAAGATATTGCTCTCAGGCATGATGAGTGTACAATAACTGCCTTCTCCTTAAGGATCATCTCCAATCCATCCCAACTAGACTTTGCTTGGACAAAGATATTTTCATGAATTTTTCCCATTAGATTGTAAGCTCCTCGAGGGCAGGGATTGACTTTTTGTAGCCCCAGTTCACACTGAGTAGCTGACCTGGGGTCGAATCAGGCTTTAAAACAAGATCTTCCTTTTCTGATCCAGTTTTCCTTCTCCTGGAGCAGGTGGCTTGGCATTCTGGAGAGAGTTCAAGTATCATATGATGATCCAAGTTTACAGAAGATCCAGGGGAGGACTCATGGGAGGAACAACAAAGAGCAAGAAGGCAGGGAGGGGCCACCAGCATCCACAGGATCACAGATGCATCAAAGTAGGAAAGTCAAGATAATTATACACTTACAGGGCATGGTTATTACTGGTCTTGTGAGCCTTCTACCTAACAAACCACCTCTTCCTGAACATGTCAATTCAGAGGCGCGAGTGCCAAAACCTCCTTCTCCTCTCTCTTCCCTGGCCTTCATCTCTCTGCAAAGGCTGGAATCTTCCTTGGGAAGCCTCCTCTCTTCCATTAGAATGGAAGTTTCTTGAGATTTTGCTGGTTTTGCTTCATCCTCATATTCCCCAAAGCTTAGGATTTTTCTTCTAGCCTTCTCTACCCTGGAATCTTCCTATTTCAGTTTCTAATACAGTGAGGAAATGAATTTGTCTCCTTGAAACCAATTTCTCTGATCTCAGTCAGATGCTAGATCTCCTGCTGGTCCATTCTCTTCAATATCTATGGGCAATGGAGGTCCAGAAGAGCAGAAGAAAGAGGAAATCTCTTCTCTCCTCTTGTCCCCACAACAACTATAAAAACAATCCTATTTATATATGAGTCTAAGACCTGCAAAGTACAATACAAATATTGTCTCATTTGACTCCAACTCCCAAAGGGGAATCATCCAAACCAAGACTCTCTTGTTGCTAGACTAATTTGGCAGACTCCAGAGAAGTTTGTTCCTTTCATCCACTGACCAAGATGAAGACTTGATCTTCCTAAACAACCCAGAGATGTTTCCCATGTATCATCAACTGCCTTCCATGTAATTCTCAAAACCCTATAAAACTTTCAAATTGATTAAGTGATTTCGTCTAGATAGCAAGTGTCCTTCAATGACTATATTAAATGGGGTGGAGATGGAGCCTTTCACAATTCTGAAGGATCAACATTCATTCAACAAACATTTATTATATACCTGCTACTTAACTATGTGCTAGACCCTACTTTCAAGGTCCCTACATTCAAATTTGTCATTGTTCAGTCAATTTTCAGTTTTGTCTGACTCTTTGTGACCCCATTTGGAGTCCTCTTGGCAAAGATACTGGATTGGTTTGCCATTACCTTCGCTAGCTCATTTTAAAGATGAGGAACTGAGGCAAACAGGGTGAAATGACTTGTCTAGGGTCACTCAGAAAGTATCTAAAGTCAGATTTGAACTGTTTTCTTCACTCCACGTCCAACACGCTATCCACTGTACTGCCTAGCTGCCCCCACATTCAAATGTGGAAATGGAAAGAGGGGAGGTATAAATCCAGAGAAGTAACTACAAACTATATAAAAAGTATAAACTAAGTAATAAGGGTCAATAGAGGGACCTGCTAAATGAGAAGATCAGGAAAGGCCTCCTACAGAAGGTAACACCAGAGATGAGCCTTGGAGGGAGCTGTCAATTCCAAGAGATGGAAGTCTAGGCAGGGGACACAGCCTAGTCAAAGTTGAAGAAGATTGGAAATGGAATATTGAGTTCAGAGAATGAATAGAGCCAGCTGGGCTAGAATGTTGATATATTGGAGAAGAGTCATAGTAGTATTTTAGAGAGTCAAAGAAAGGACCTTGAAGGACTAGTCCAACTGACTTCTCCAACCATCCATTTTACAGGTGGGGAAAGTGAGACCTGAGAGAAGATGGTTGGCTAACATCCCACAAGTTCCAGCCCTGGTTCTGATACCTGGCTATTACAGAAGACAGGGAGTCAGAAGTCTTGACTTTGCTGTAATATAACCTTGGACATGTCACTCATCCTCTGCCTTCTCCTCCTCAAGAAGATGAAGGAGTTGGCTTAGTTGATCTCTAAAGTCTCTTGGGGTGCCATATTTGATTTTTCAAAAAAAGAGCAAGCCTCTAAATCAGAAAAACAAACAATTGTTCTATTAGGTAACTTCTCCTTGCCAAATCACTCCAGGAATGGGCTTCAGCTGAGTGCCTCCCTCACGGCTACTGGTACATCTGGCCAGGGAAGCTGGAGCCACCCCCTTCCCTCCGCCTGTCTGCCAAATCCAGGTCTTCAAACAAAGACAAGATGATGAATCATGGCTTTAATGGAGCCCCAGCCTTGACATGAAATCTGGAGCTGAGGTTATCGAGAGCTGGAGCATACAAAGGCCTTACTCATGGCCTTGGGAAAGCCAGCCAGGGAACGTGCAGGTGGCTGCTAGGAGTCCTGGCAGGGTGGGCAAAAGAAAAGGTGAGCCAAGGAAAAGACGACTTTGACTTAGAGGGGGAAGAAAGACAAACAGATGGGAAGATACTAAGATACTACCTTCCATCAGATACTGAGATACTGAGTCTCTCTCTCTCTCTCTCTCTCTCTCTCTCTCTCTCTCTCTCTCTCTCTCTGACACACACACACACACACACACATTGTAATGGGAAACCACAGGCACAGAAACAATAGAAGGTCCAGAGGAAGTAGCCACCTAGCAAGGGGTTTCTGTGAATGTTGTCAGACAAGATAGGGATGGCCAACCTAGAAACCATACATGAACTAGATTTGGGATTTGGAACCAGGTTCAAGCTCATGATGGTCCTGGACAAGTCATCCAACTTTCCTCAATTTCAATTCTCTTGTCTGTAAAAATGGGAAGAAGGATGTAATGATAATACCTTGCTCCTAAGGACATCGTGGAGATCCAACAAGAAATAGAAATGCCTTTGTAAAAATTCAAGTGCAATTTAGATGTAAGTTATTTTTATCATTGTGAAATATGGTTGATACTCCAATGGTGCCCTGGGGTAAGTCACTTGAGTTCCCTATACCTCAGTTTCCACAACAATAAAATAAATGGCTCCTTTGGTCCCTTCAGCTCTAAAATGGGAAGAAGATGGTGACGAATATGGATCCTGAAGGTCATTATAAAATACCAAGAATATTTGAGCCTGAGGGATTTAGGCAAATAGAGAAGAGCTAAACATGTAAGAGAGAAGTGTTTGGGAGACAAAGAGCACCACCCCAAGACTTGACCTAGGTCACTGATGGAAGAAGAATATCATGCTATTCCAAGATCTGGAGAACTTCTCATCATCCCTTCAGCATCCTGGTGGAATCCCTGAGTCCACTGAGAGTATCAAGGAAAGACCAGACAAGACCCAGCAGAAAAGTTAACACCATTCCAAAGGAACCATAAAATGTATGTCCAGGGGAAGAGGGCCCCCCTCTTTGTCTTCTATGTTCTCTACATTTTAGTCCTCTTCCCCATGGACTATATAGGCACTTGGGCTGAAATGTCACAGACCTCTGGTAAGATATTTAGTGTCCACTGATTCCTTTCCAAAAACTGATGGAGTCTGGCTTACTAATTGATATTAACTGATCATCATGGCGAGCAGCACACCAGTAGGGACTTGTAGCTTTATGATATTAGAGAAAAACCCAAACTCCTTAGGGACACCCCTAAATTCCTAAGAAGCTGCAGTTGAGGCAACAAACCTTCAAGTGCAAACAGGAACTGTAAGAGTAAGACCAGAACATACCTGTAAAATAACAGATTTAGAGCAGGTGACCTCAAAGACTCCTATATTCTGTTGACCTATGGTTCAATGGTGCTAAGGTGAAGTCCCTTCCTGCTCTACAACCTACAATGTGGTGGCAGCTGGGTAGTTCAGTGTATAGAACAGTGAGTATGGAGTCAGGAAGACCTGAATTCCAAACCAATCTCTGTGCTATCTTGGACAAATCACCTGATCTTTGCCTGCCTCGGTTTCCCCACTGTAAAATGGAGATAATAATCACACCTAACTCCAAAGGTTCTTGTAAAAATCAAATGGGACAGTATGTGAAAAGCACTTAAAATATTGTCTGGTTCACAGTGGGCATTTAATAAATGCTTATTCACTTTTTCCTTCCCAGATGCAAGATGCTAAGTAATAATAGTTAGCATTGACATACATGATCTCATTGGACCCTGAGGTGGTCACACCAGGTATTTTTAGCCACACTTTGCAGATGAGAAAAATGATGACTAGAAACGTAAACCCCACTTTTCCTAGGTCCAAGGCCACCCAGCTAGCCCATGTGACAAATCAAAAACCTTGAGCTCAAATGTGACTCCTAACTCAGATGCTGCCAGAATGGGCCAGAGTTAGGCAGACTCCTTCTCTGAATGATATTATTTAGGTTAGAAGATTTAGTGCCTAATGAGAAATCCTTTTCAGAGAAATCATTCTGCAAGGGAATGGGCTGATTCATGAAATCTGAACTCCCTTGGAGCAGTGGAGGCCCAAGAGCTAGGAGCTCCATTGACCAAATAAAATGGCCCCATTTACCCTGGCTCTCTTCTCACTGATCTGTTGACTTTTCATAAACACTTCCCTAATTATATTTTAATAACACTCACCTCCCCTTTCAGCAACAAAGACTGTGTTTTTTCTCTCCATGTGAATAATGCAACACCCTGCTCGGCAACTCAGTCCCTGGGTTCTACCATTCTCCACTTGTATCCACTCACTTCTGGGGGAGAGAAATACTGCAGTGTCTACAGGCTGGCAAACCAGCTCATCACCAGAGCCACACACCTGCTTCCGCTTAACCCTTGGGGGACTATTTATTCTCCTCGTCGATCCACAAGCACTCCACAATCCAGTCATTTTTTAAATACATACATATATATATATATATATATATATATATATATATATATATATATATATATTGCATTGTTTCATCTTGAAGGAAGAAAGTAGGAAAAACCCTAGAGTCAAGATCTGGTCTTGCATCGCACTAGCAATACTTACTAAGATGACCCTAGCAGTTATCCACTAAGTCTCCTGGTAGAAATCTAGGGATGATCCAAAAGGGTTTGAGGTAATCTTCCTAATGTTCTACACCCATGTCTATAGGCAAGTCACTAAACCACTCTAAGCCTCAGTTTCCTCATCTTTAAAACAGGGACCTGTTTCAGAGGACTCAATGGTTGAAAACTCACAGAAGATCCTTTATAGGAAATCTTGGCTATTTTAAAAGTGTTCTATAAATTACTAACGTCCAGAAAGCATCTAGCCACAGAGTCAAGACAAGGCAGATTCCTTTCCTGAGGCCTTTGGAGCACAGACACTCTCCCTCCCTTGTTCAGTTCTTCGTGCCAATCAATTGTCTGTCTGAGGTCAAGAGTTATTCACATCTTTCCCACCCCCACAGCCCATAGGATTCCCCCCCCACTAGCTACTCAAACTTGACTCAGCAAGTCCCTGACCTTTGAAGTCCTGTATGGGTCTTCCAGGTAACCAATTAATGGAGAATCATTTTAAAAGAGATTAGACAGGGAGCCCCATAGAGTTTAGTCATTCAACCTTCTCTGGAAACTCAATAAGAGCCTTCCTTCTTGGGTGTCAGGCAACAGACATCGAATAAGCCTGAACTCTTGGGTCCTTCAACAACTTTATGGAATCTCTCCACTGGGGACATAAATCCATCCCCCACCCAACCTGCTAATTTATTTAGGACCTAAATTGCCAAAGGAAATGTGGTTCAGGAAAACTCCCTACTGGTGATCTCAAAAGAACAGAGAACACTTAACAATAGACACCGAGAGCCTAGAGCACTGCAAGATCACAAATTTCAATACTGTGTTTCTTGGAAACCCAATGCTTAGCCTCTCATACAGGAAGTGATTAATAAATGCCTATTAATTGACTAATGTTTGATTAGACCAGACACAGCAAGAGTTTTACAGCCAAAGAACATCATAACAAACAATGAAGAAAGGTGAACAAGTTTGAACTAAAGACATTGGTCCATCACCATCTTGCTAAAGTTAGCAATTATTCTGTTTACGAGAAGCATTGAAACCACTGCAGTGAGAATTTCTAAGGAAAAAAGGTGGGAGTTATTGTCTTCATATGTAAAAAAATTTATTTTTTGAAATGTTATTTTTGTTTGGATACATGGGTGCTAACATGGGGTTCTTTTTTGCTTGATGACACTCCCAGGCCCAAAGGAACTGATTAGTATATGTTATCCTCCTGAAAAGTCTTTAGTCATGTGTGGAGATAAAGAGCCTATTTTTTTCTATAACTTAGTTTCCAACAAGACAGAATTCTAAGAGTGGTGGTCTTAGGAGTCAATAAACCTGGGTTCAAATCCTCCCTGTTTCCTTGGATATGTCACTTAACCCAAGTAACTCATTAGAACTCAATGCTTGAGTTACAGTTATCTCAAATGAGAAACTATTTGGACAGTGCTTAGCACAACAACCAGTATATAGGAGAAGCTTAATAAATGTTATTTCCTTCCTCTTCTCCTTATAGACAGATAAATGAAAAAAAAAGTTCTAAACATGGAATGTACTATCCTGAAAAAACCACAAATTCTATTCAGTCCTTAATGGAAGATGGAAACTTCTCCCTAAACGACCTCATGTTTGTGGCATATGATAAGTCCATAGTAGGTAATAAATATACATCAATATATTTTAATTTCTATTATTATTTTTATTTCTATTTTAATATTTTTATTAAAATAATATTATTTTAATGTTTTATTATCTTTTTGTTGCTATGTGATATTTATTTTTATATCTTATTATTGCTATGGTAGAGAGATTCAACAGCCTCCAAAGAACTAAGCATGGCTATCATACCAAGGGAAGTCTGAAAGATGCCTTCACAGAATGTCTGATGAGAAAAGGTGATAGGCCCCCTCCCTCAGCGATGACCTCCATTTTCTCCTGCTTCTAGCTCATTTGTACACAGTTGTTTTCAGACTGTACTCCATTAGACTGGGAACCCCTTGGGGCCAGGGACTGTCTTTGCCTTTCTTTGTATCCCCAGCTCTTGGGACAATGCATAACATATAATAGGTGCTTAATGAATTCTTAATGACTGCTTGACACATGGTAAGGGTGGCAGATGGAGAGCCAGAGTACTCTATTTATCTCCTCAGGGTTCAGGAGAAATCTCAGAGGACTGGCATCAAATTGAGTAGACCCATGGGAAAATTCATATTTTCCCAGCATGGGCAGGCATGGCTATATTGTTCTGGCCAAGATACCAGAGGGAGCTCACAAACTGATAAGATCAAAGATCCACTGGAGCAATTTCTGATTATAAACTGGCTAACCCACCTCAGCCACCAAAAGCAATGTGAACGTATCTTGGTGTAGTGAGTACTGGGTTCAAGTCTCTGATATTTATCATTTAAGTGAGACATTGAAACTCTGCTTCAGGGGACTCCGTCGGAGCCATCTGCAGGCTGTGGTGGCTCCCATACCTCCCAATGCTG
This sequence comes from Macrotis lagotis, assembly GCF_037893015.1. NCBI lineage: Eukaryota > Metazoa > Chordata > Mammalia > Peramelemorphia > Peramelidae > Macrotis > Macrotis lagotis. The sequence goes on from NC_133659.1 coordinate 14,795,169, forward strand.
AGTATGCTTTTCATAACTGTGACAACAAAACCAAATGAACATACAAAATAAGGAACAGAACTTTACATAATAAACTAATTTGTGGACAACAGACAAAAAAGACCATCTTTGACTCGGCTTTCATGTTTTTAAATTTCTTGAACCTGTGGATGAGGAGTGGGCCAGGGCTGGCCCTTCCAGAAGGGGTCCTTATCTGTAGGCCATTCTGGTGCCTACCTCTACTTGGTCACCAACCAAGCTGCCAACTCATGGACCACGTCCAACAAAGGAGCAAGTAAACCCTCTAGGAAGTGGAAAAATATGAATACTCCTGGACAACATGTTAGAAGAGAAGGGCAGGCCAACCCAACCACAGGGGGGAAAGGTAATGACCCCCAGATTTTGAAAAATTCATTTGAGAGCCAAATCTAATCCTTTTGGTCTCTAATGGAAACACAAATAAGAGATATCAGCTCTGTGGTTAAAGTAAGGATTCAGTCCTGGGATCAGGAGACTTAGCTGGGGGCTGGGGGCTGGGCTCTGCAACTCACATGCCAGGGAATTTTGGACAAGTCCCTGTGGACCCCAGGATCATCATCTGTAAAATACAGGGAGGGGACTAGACCAGGTGGTCCTCATGCCCAAACAAAGATGAGAAGGGAAAGGGGCTATTTGAGAGACAAAGAAAGAGACAGAGAAACATTGAGGTGGGGGAAGGTAGAGAAGACAAACCCCAGCACCAAAGAAAGGGAATGGTGAACACATTTTTAAAGAGATTTTCATCTGGAGTCAGTAAACTTTCATGTGCCTCAGTTTCCTCCTCTATAAAATGAGGGGTGCTAATGATGGCTCTGCTGAAGGATCTCATAACCCCAGAGCAGAATCAGGAAGCCAGAGGCATTTGGCCAGAGATAAGAAGATAAGCTGGGGGGCAGGGAGTGGAACAAGGCCAGGGCTGGACCACTTCCATAAGAGCAGGCTGAGCAAATCCTCATGGTGCCAGGGACCAGGCAGGTTTCCAGAGGTCTCTGACAGCATCTGCATTTTACCCCCAGGCTGGTGGGGTGGGGGAGAGGGGGTTGGGGGGGAGGTGCCTGTTTTTCCAAAGGAGGGCCTTGGGGAATGGCTGGCTCCTATCAATCACAGCATTTTAGTGTGGCAATGGACTTTATAGCCCAATTCCTTTCCCTTTATAAATGTGAAAACTGAGGGTGAGAAAGGGAAATGACTTATCTAAGAACAGCTGAGTGGCTCAGTAGATAGATCTCTGGGTCCAGAGTCAGGAAGACCTGAGTGCAAATCCAACCTTAGACACTTTCTAGCTAGTGACCCAGGGGTAGTCACTTAAATCTCTGCCTGCTTTACTTTTTCCATCAATAAAATGGGGGTGATAATAGCCCCTATCTCCCAGAGTTTTTAATGAGAATAAAATGCAATATTTGCAAAGTGTTTTTCAAATCATTTAGATGCAAAGTGCTATTAGATAGTATTCTTCATTGGTGTCAAAGAGTGCTTCAGTTAGAGGATATGGGTTCAAATCCTGACTCTACCAGATGGGAATTACCAGTTGAGCTCTAAACTAACCATGTCCCACACTCCCTACCTCTCCTACTCCGTAAGCTCCAATGGCTACCTATTACCTCCAGAAGTAAATAATATATTCTATGTTCATCTGTGACAGCCCCTCATGGCCCAGCCCCCTCCCACACTAAACTCATCCTCACCCCCTTCAAGATCACTGGCTGCCCCCATGCCCAGAAGGCTTCCCTGGCCTTCTTCCAGCCCCACCCCACTTCTGCAGGAGACCCTTCCTTTCATCAAGCTGGTTCTTTCCTTCTGAGATCACCTCCCATTTCCATTGTGCACATCATGAATGCATACAGTTGTTCATACATTGTCCTCCATATTAGAATGTGACCATGACAGGACCATGGCTTTGGTATTTGTTGGGCTTTTTGGTGGGAGGTAAATTTTTTGTATCCTCAGCAGGCTGACACATAAATATTTGTTGACTGATTGCCCTCATATTCTCAATAGCCACTTAATAAATATTTGTTGATAACAATGGTGATGACTTTTGGCATATCCTTTAATTTAATTATTTTAGGATTATACTTTCTCATCTATAAAATAAGGGGACTGGAGTAGATTCAGTTCCATACACACGTATTATGTTTATAGGGGCATCTAGGTGGCACAGTGGATAGAGTATGTGACTTGGAAAGGAAGATGAGTTTGAATCCTGCCTCGGTCATTCTCTGCATGACTGGAACAATCTCCCAAACTTAGTTTCCTCTTCTGTTTAATGAGTTCAGAACCTACCTCCCAGGATTGCAATTAATGATAGAATGAGATAACATACATAAAGTCTTGCAAACTTTATGTAAATGCTAAGCAATACTTTTAATATTATCAATATCTATTCTGTATTAAGTGGTTATTATGTCCCAAGCTCTGTGTGTGAGAGGTTCTGGGGAGCCAAAGACAAAACAGAGTCATCCTTGCCCTCGGGGAGCTTCCCTTCTGGAAGGAGGCAGTATGGATGCAAATAAGAAAACAGAAGACCATTTGAAGAATTACGAGGTTGCTAACAATTGGAGGGTCCAGGAAGGCTTATTGGGAGGGCAGTGGTACCTGAGCTCACCTGAGTTAAGTTCTGAAGGGAAGACAGAGATGAGGAGGGAATGCCTGCCACCCAAGCAAAAAGGATGCATTCTAGGGATGCTTTCGAGTCCATCTATAATCCCTTGGCTCCTTATTCTCATTCCACTGCACTAGGGCATCATTAGGCAACGATCTGTCCCTAAGCAAAAGATTAGGGCAGCCTAATAAAGAATAAGGGCAGTCATTGAGAGCGAGTCTCTGAGTTCAGGACCAGGGGCTTTACAGATGGAAAGGGAGAAACCGAAAGTGAAGATAATTACCCAAGATAAAAGAAGGGAAGAGAAAGAAAAGCATGTGTGGAATGGGGCCTCCCTTAGGATGCGAGGTCAGGAGTTAGGTGGCAATTAAAAAGATGGAAAGGCTTCAGTGAAAAGCAAATGAGACCTTCGTGGCAGGTCAGAATTCCAATACAATGAACTTCAAGGCATCTGCTGACATTCCTCCAATACTGCCCAAGGAGTTGGCCTTGGAAATCATTTTTGTTGCACAGGAGTATGTTCTGTAATTAGATTTGTTTCAATAGCAGTTGGCTTATATGGATCCACAGACCTGGATACCCTACAGGTCAAATCCCAGTCTTAAACTTCAAGGCTCCATGGAAAAATCTTTAAACAGGTGACACCCCTCACAAAATGGGAATCAAAGGGTCCCCAGGTTTGAATTAGGCTTCCATTGTTTACTACCTGCCTCAATCTATTCAAACCACTCACTGCCTGTGTGCCTCAGTTTCCTAATCTTTAAAATGATGAAATTGGACTAGATTTCTACAGGAGCGATTTCTTCCAGGTCTAGGAACCTATTGTCCTATGAGACATTTGGATTAGGTGAAAGATAAAGTCCCTTTGGCTCTGATCGTACACTGGATAAGACAATAAGGAGACAGTACAGATTTTAAAAAACTAATCTTGGAAGTAAAAAAGGGACCTTATAAAACATGAGTCCTAACAAAACCCTTTAAGTGAGGAAACTGAGGCACAGGTCGGCAATGACACTTGCCCAAAGACACAATGCTAGTTCTAGTCAAAATCCTTGAAATGACACTTGGGAGTATGAGAAAACATATGAGAAAGGTTCCAAACCCATCTCCTTTCCCCCTGCCCCAATAATTTTTACATCCACTATTAGGGATGAACAAAAAGTAGCTTTTGGTACATAAATTCTATCAACAGCCACATCGCAGGCTGTTTGCCTTGTGGCTTTCTGATCAAACACACAAAATTAACAGTAAATTTCTCTCAAATGTATTATTGCTTGGAAAATTAAGTAATAAAGACACAAGCTCCCCTCCAAGTTAGGGGAATGCAAACAAAAATAAGGATTTCTAAGTTTCCCGGCTCTGACCTAAATTTGCTGTGCATTATTTTTCGACATATCTTTTGACTTTAGAGAAACCACTGCTAATTGCATTCACATTACAGAGTACCAACCCAACCTAGCTTTGGGCTTCTTCCAAGACCACCAACAGGGCTCATGTTACGGCAAGCATGCTAAATGAGACTTGGATTTTTTTTTTATTTTAAGCAAAAAAATCAAGCTGCTGTAACCTCTTAAAGGGAGGGAAGAAGACAAACCTTTGATAAATTGTGGTTTAGGAAAGGCCTGAAAGAAGAAATATATGGGAAACACACTCATTTATTTTTTCTTAAATTCACCAATTGATAAAAGAATCTTTAAAAGTAGAGAATTCACTGGTGGTCAGCAGCCTGGAGGTAATGGGGAAAAAAAAAACCTGACAAGGTGGGTTTCCACAGTTTTTCTTTTGCATTTGCCAGGGCATAGATATGTGGGTTGCTTTCTCAGAAAACTTAGAACTCTGCTAGTAATCAGAAGAGAAGAAATCAGAGAGCACTCATCATCTGCTCCTTTCCCCATCCCTGAATTCTCTTTGCTTATAGAACATCAGATCTATCTAAGCCCTTTGAGGAAACAGAGGCACAGGGAGGCAACAGCACTTGCCCAAAAACACAACACTAGTTCTGGTCAAAAGCCTTGAAATGAAATTTCTGCTTAGTGGTGATAGACTTGGAGCTAAATTCTATGTTCCCCAAGAGAAGAAGACCACTGGACATAGAAGAAATGGGTCTGGGTTCAAATTCTGAGTCTACCACTAATTTCCTACATGAGTCCTGGTATGCCTTGGAGCATCTGGACTGCGAGATTGGACTATATGATTTCTAAGGCATCTCCCAAATCGAAATTCTATGATCTACGGACTTGGCAAAGACATGATCTTGACCAAGTATTTGAGGGGTTACCATGCAGAAGAGAGATTAGATGAGAACAATATGAAATTATAATGAGCCATTTTAGATCTACTGATGGAGAAGAGGGGGTCTAGGGGTATGGGAAGTTGCAGACAACATCAAACATGATCCATGCAGATTTTCTTTTCTTTGTTCAAGGGAAATTTCCCTGGAGGGAGAAGGAAAAAAGTAGAATCCAAATGACATGTCAAAACAAAAGGCATCAATTCATCTCAAAGGAGGAAGAAGAAGGAAAAGGAAAGGGAGGAAAGAGAGAAAAAGAGAAGGAGAAGGAAGAAGAGGAGAGAAAAGAAGAGGAGAAAGAGAAAGAAAAGGGAAAGGAGGGGAGAGGAGGAAAGGGAGGAGTAAGAAAGGGGAAAGGATAAAGAGGAAGGGGAAGAGGTGAAGAAGAAGGGGGAGAGGGAAGAGAAGGAGGAGAAAGAAGAGGGAGAAAGAAAGAGGAAAGATTAGCTTTTTTCTACTTGACTCCAGGACAGAATTGGGAGCTGTGAGTTCAAGTTAAAAAGAAGCAATTTTAATGAAAGGGATATATAACAATATAAGAAAAAAAGAGGGAAAATCTCAGTAGCGGGACAGTCTAACTGAGAGTTTTCTCAAAGTAGAAAGATGCCCATACAGGTGGTGAGCTCCCCTTCACATAAGGTCTTCAAATAGAGGCTGAATGTTGGGCTATTAAGATAAGGGATCCTTGATGAGGTCCAGGGTAGCCTTCAAGGTTTCTGAGGCTCATCTGTCAATGATTCCCTTCTCATGGAAAGGCACTTGGGTACCGTGTGACTCTGCAGTCACTGTCTCATCAACATGAAGAAACAGGGTGGGGTGAGAGGGGCTCCATCCCTTGGTGACTTGGTTCTAAATAAAACCTCCCTCCCTCACCACTGCAGTTGTCTGCTTTGTCAAAGGCTAGCATCAGCATCCGGTGATGCCCTCTACAGAATCTGGGATGAGAAGGGAGAAGGGGCCAAGGCCCCCGGAGAATCTCCCTGGAATTTCTCTAGAGGGGGAAGAACCCTGAACCCCAAACTCAAAGTTTGCACCAGAGAGCTAAAGAAAGAATTGTGGAAGCACTTCTGAGCTTGCAGGGGGCACCTCGCTTGTTCCCATAACTGTGGGGATTACACAGGACAAATAGGAAAAACCAGAGAATTTCAACCTGCCAAGAAAAACACTCTGGAAAGACCTGGATACCCCTCCCAACCTTACTCCCATCCCAGACAGTTGCTATAGCTCAGAGAAAGTTAGTTAGTTAATTAGAGACTCTTGATGATGATGATGATGATGATGATGATGATGATGTTTGTCCTTCATTCTTGAAGAAGAGCTTGACATCAAGGGAAGTGACACCAAGACAAGCAAATGAATTGGATTGAGTGGGGGGGGGGTGCTGCACTAAATCACCAGTTTCATATCAGTTTCATATTCTCCTCCAGAGTCATCTGGGTCCAGTGGCCAGATATGAATCAGGACAACTGACGATGGCCCTGAATGCAAGGTAGTCAGGCTGAAGTGACTTGTCCAGTGTCTCACAGCTAGTAAATGAACTCAGGGCTTCCTAACTCTAGGGCTGGTGCTCCATCTCCTGCACCACCTAAATGCCTGACAGATGGTGTAATGGAGAGAGAGTTAGGTCTGAAGTCAGGGAGATCTGAGTTCAAATAAGGTTTCAGACACTAGCTGTGTGACTCATTGAGCCTCTATCTGTCTCAGTGTCCTCATCTGTAAAATGGGGGTAATAATAGTCCCTCCCTTGCAAGGCTACTGCAAGGATTAAATGAAATATAAATATAATAATATAATATAAAGTGCCCAGGGTTTAGCATACAGTTCATGCTATATAATTGCTTAGCCTAGGCTTTGTCTGCAAATAAAGAAATACACACACAAAATGGGAATTTCAGGGGAGGTGAATTACTAACAATTGGGGGATATATGGGAGAGAAAGAGAGAGAGAGAGAGAGAGAGAGAGAGAGAGAGAGAGAGAGAGAGAGAAGAAAGAGAGTGAGGAAGGGAGAGGAGAGAGATGAACAGATGAAGAGAGAGATGAATAAATAGATTTAGGAAGAGGGAGAGAGACACAGAGACAGACAGAGTAGAAAGAGAAGGAGAGAGAGAGATGAATAGATGAAGAATGAGATGTATAAATAGATTTAGGGAGAGAGAGACAGAGAGAGAGAGATTTATAGAAGTCATTTTGTAGTAATTGAGCTTGAAGGAAAATGAGCACCCATCTATTAGGGAATGGTTAAACAAATTGAGATGTACAACCATAATGGAGTATTATTATGCTGTAGATAATGTGAAGGATTCAGAGAAGCTTGAGAAGATTTGCAAGAACAAGGGAGATGCCCTAATAACACAGAGGAAATCAGCCCTGGAAGACATTAAAAATCTGTTCACCAAAGGGACCAAACATGACTTTAGAGGACTGAGAGTGAAATAGGCCAACCATCAGTGACTTTGCAAGAAAAAAAGTGCAGAAAGGAGCAAGTACTTTTATATATGAATAGATTTTTTAAAGCAGTTGTTCAGTATTTACTATATTCCCTATCCTCACCCCTTACATATGATAGACCTGTTCTATCATAGATAAGGGGTAAAGATACGGAAGTAATTGGAAAGTAACAATGAGTCTAAAAAAAGTCCACCAAAAAAACATTGAAAGAGGAAACAAAGCCTTGGATGAGGAGGAGAGGCCTCCCAGAAGAGGGGGGCATGAACTTCAGAGGATTGGGACCCAAGAACCAGAGACAGTGCTCAGTCTCAAAAATCAAGTGGGGAGTAATGATAGTCATTATCTCATGAGGGAGGGCTCTTGTGAGCAAAGATCTTCATAAATCATAAGGAGTCAAGTAAACATGCCATCTCATCCTCATTATTAAGGGGAACATGCCTTCCTTACTCTACAAAGACACAAAAAAGACCAATTACAAAGCACTGTGTAAACAGGTACAAATTAAAAGAAGGAAACAGGTTCTATGAATAACAGGGTAAATAAAGGAAGTACCACTGAGGACTGGGAGACTCCCAAAAAGATTCAAGGAGGCAGAGATTTTTTTCAGCCAACTTTGGAAGGAGAGGAGAGAGAGAAATAAGGGAAGGAGAAAGGAGCCATTTCCTAGGACTGAAGACCAAGGTCGATAGATCAGCATTACCTCAAATGGGAACAATTTTGGCTTTAGAGTCAGAGAATCTGACATGAAAATTTAGCTCTGTTCTCTATTATTCTGTGAGCCTCAGTTTCCTCTTGTGTGAAATGGAGAGGGTTGATCTCAATGACCTGAGGTTCCTCCCAGATTTGGATTTTCTGCTTACCCTTTAATTTTTTTTTTAATGAGATGGTAGTAGAGGCAAAACTATAGAGGAAGAGATGACCAGCTCCCTCCTACCTCTCCACATGTTCTCCTCTCCCAGCTCCTAGGGTCCCCTCTTCCCTATACCATAGGATTCAAGGTCCCTTGGGATCCACCTTTGGGCTGCCTGGGGGACACATCTCTACTCCCTCAGGAATTCATCCCAGACCTATTATTCTGAGGTGCTTCTGATCCCAAATCATCCTCTCTTATTCCATCTCTTCATTCTTTTCAAGTCAACAGGGATTTATTTAGTATCTACTGATACTAGCTGAAGATCTAAAGACAAACACAAAAAAGTAGCCCTTGCCTCAGGCTACCTTTGTTCAGCAGGGAGGATTCAACATAAATCCAGATAAGTCAATTTATCAGCTCAGATTGCCCATGTCCAGGGACAGCTCCCAGCTAGACCTTCACAAGTCCTTGCACAGGCAAGAACAGAAATATCCACCTTCCTAAAGCCACATATTTCCAGTAATAAAATCTCCTTGGACGTGGTCCATGGATGGACCCTTGGAATGAGCACTGGACTGGGGCTAGGAAATGGGAATTCAAATCCAGACTTTGTTCATTAGCTATATGATCTAAGCCAAATCATAGGATGAGCCTCAATTGACTCATCTGTAAAATGGGAAGCCTTCCATATTACCTAATACATAGGGCTATTATTAATATCATGCTTCGTGAACCTAAAGAGTACTATAGCAATTAGCTATTATCATAACTGATATCCAAGCTGCATAGAGGGAGGCAGTGAAAAGAAAAGAGGCACAACAAGGGTGGGGCAACTGAGGCTCTTCCCCCAGGTGCCAAATTAAGAAAATACTGGTAGCACTAGAAGAGAAGACATCAGAGCTTGGCACCTTGTGAGCAAGAATTCCTTAAAACAGGAAGCTTACTCAGTATATATGCTCCCCTCCTATGGGCAAGACCACCCAACTGAGACTCAAGGAGATGAAACTTCTGGTCCCTTCTCTGGGGCTTATATCTGTGTGACCTTGGGCAAATCATTTCATCACTGTAGACCTTAAATTTATCATCAAGGCAGTCTGCAAGTGACAGAATCAGGATTCACACCCAGGACCTTGGCCTGGCAATGCAGTGTTCTTCCCCAAGTCACTTCTATGACCTATTCCTCTCTCCCCCATCTCCTCTCCACAGCTAAGCCTTAAGTTCTTTCATCTCTGCCAACTCTCCTTGATAAAAATAATCATGGAGTCAGAAGGAAAAATATAGGCCACCTAATATAACCCTTTCCTAAAGTGGCCAGTATGGCCCAGAGGTAAGATGACTTGTCTTAGAGTGGAAAAGCCTTACTTACAGCTTAGCCAGTACTTAAAAGATTTCAAGCTTCTTGAGGGCAGTATTGTCTTTTATCTTTTTTTTTTGTATCCCCAGCCCTTGGCCCATAGAAGACACCTAATAAATAGTTATTTATTGAAAGCTACCAGGAGAGTACTTTATATTTTAAAGACTTACACAAATATAAGGTTACTAGTTATCATTAATTCATTCCTCTTCTCTACACTATCACCAATAAATAATCATCTAGCCTCTGATTGGAGATCTCCAGCAAAGGGAAGCCCCATCTCCCAAAGCAGCTGGCTTCATTTCGGCAGCCCTAATTCTTAGGGAGTTTATCCCAACCTTGAGCCAAAATCCGCCTCTGCATTATCTACCCACTGTTCCAAGTTTTTTCCCTTTGAGGATAAACAGGCTGGGGGGAAAGTATTCTGCTCACAATAGCTGGCTTTTATAAGGCATCACTACTCTAGATGATTCTCCCAACAACCCTTTGGAGTGGGTGCCATGATTATCCCCATAAGGCTTAAAGATGTTCAGTGGCTGGCGGAAAGTTAAACAGTAAGTATGTGAGGTCAACTTCTAACCCAGGTCTCCTGACCCCAAGACCAGTTCTCTCTCTCCATAATACCCCGCTGAGCATTAGATGTTGGTTGACTTGAACTGAAGAACAGACCACTTAATAAATATTTGTTGACAACATGTGAAAATCCAGATATATGGAATAAGTGAATTATAGGCTAATTACTTGCTTAACAAAAGGATTCATCATTAGATTCTATGCATAGCAGGCTTCCCAGGACACTGAAAATATGACTCTATTTACAAAAATTGGATGCACATGCGATGGACCAGGAGTCCATCTGTTCTAGTCAAGGCTAACCCTGGGGCTGAGAACACAGATCCTGGGGAAATGCTGAACCAGTCCCCAGCCATCTGGGGAGAAGGGGGGGGAGACATCAGCTAATATTTCTTGGAGAACAGGGTTTGAGTTACATGGGCCAGGTGGGCCTTGTTCCCAATGACATTCTCCTCTGGCCAAGATCTCCTGAAGAGCTGGCTTGCCAGTTCCCATCAGACCTCAGAAGAACAAACCTCTGTTTTCACCATCACTGCAGACTCGGCTCCCTCTTTCATAAGAGGAAACCCACTTTCATACCTGGTATTCAACTCATGGAATAACCAGTCCCACTCTTGGGGAAGCTGTGAAGAGACCTGCATTCAATTTTCAAAGACAGATTTTTTTTTCTCCTCTGGGAGCCAGAGCCCTTCCTAAAGGAACCAAGGAAAAGAAGCACGTGGGGGTGATTTGGCCTTCTTAGGAGGCCTGAATCATGAACATGTCAACTCAAGCATTCCCTCTGACCCCTTCAGCCACTTGCAGACCATATCCCATCCATCAGAGTGCACCCCGTTTTAGTCAATGAAACGTGCCATAATTTGGCAGCTTATGGGGAAAAATGGAGAATGTGTCTGAAAGGAACGTAACGAGACCCCTCATACTCTTGCCTAACTGGCTAGGAGTTCTAAAAGGTTTCCAAGAATGTAATCTTGAACATTAAAGGACATTTGGATGAATGGGTAGCCAGACCAGAGAAGTTTCTTTCTCTTCTTCCTCTCTTCTTTCCTTTTTCTTCTATTTTTCTTTCTTTCTCTCTCTTACACCTATCCCTCCTTTTTTCTTCTCTCTTCTCAGTTCCCTTTTCTTTGTCCTTCCTTCTGCCTTTCTCTTTTCTTTCCTCCCTCTCTTCTTTCTCCCCATTCCTCCTCCTTCTCCTCCTCCTTCTTCTCTCCTCTCCCCTTCTCTTCTCTCTTCTCCTCACCCCCTCTCTTCTCTTCTCTTCTCTTCTCTTCTCTTCTCTTCTCTTCTCTTCTCTTCTCTTCTCTTCTCTTCTCTTCTCTTCTCTCTCTCTCTCTCTCTCTCTCTCTCTCTCTCTCTCTCTCTCTCTCTCTCTCTCTCTCTCTCCCTCCCCCCTTTTTCCCTCTTCCTCTCTTTTCTCCCTAACTCCCCCATCCCTAGCAACAGCACTAAGGATGGACAGCTAGATTTAATGAGGGGGTTGAATCACAGGAACTCTTAAATCACTTCAATAATTCCCTATTGCCTCTAGAATAAAATACAAACTCCTCAACCTGGCATTTGAAGTGCTCCCCAGTATTGTTTTCAACCTGCATTTCTAGTATTATTTCATCTTTCCAGTCTACTCAAATTGTGCTATTCATTGCTCCCTGACCTTCTTCTGTCTTTCTGCTACACATCAGAAGAGATGAGGTAATGAATAAGGGTGCTCCCCAATCCTGGAAGGCCCTCTCTTGCCCCCTTTGGAGGAATTCCCATCTTCCTTCCCAGTTAAAACATCTCCTTCATCTTAATCTTTCCATTTACCATAATTCTAATCCCCTTCAAATTATCTTATTTAACTTTATAAATTCTATTTTGTTTTAGTCAAATCTGTATGACAAGTTCTTAGAAGGTTGGGAACTGGTTGTTTCTTTGGATCCTCAGCTCTTTTAGCAGTGCTTTACATGTAGTAGGTGCTCCATTAATGTTGTTATTGAATGGAACTCTAAACCTACAACCTTTGGAGATCACCAAGGAGACTTTGGAAAACCATCTGTCTGATACAGTGTAATGGGGACTTTTGGTGGGGGAAGATGGACAGATTGGCCACTGCAGCCCCTTTCAATCCAATATTCTGTGACTCTGTCCTAAGTGAGTTGGATTTCAGGTTTTTACCCAATCAGACATTTCCCTCCTGATGTTGGAAACACCACACACACACACACACACACACACACACACACACACACACACACACATATCAGGAGGTGAAGAAGTGTTTGCTGAATGGGATGACTCAGATTTTGGCAACATGGTGGTAAGTCCTTGGTGATGAGAAGCATCTGGAAGCTCATCCTCACTCTGAGCTCCTTAGGATGACAGGGCTGCATCACCCTCTGTCTTGATGGAGCCAACTCCCCAATGAGATCATGAAGCTATTGGCTTCTGGGAAGACTCCCAGAAACTGGCAAGTCCATCCGCTTTGTGGTATCATCAAACCATTTGTATGGCTGGCTCAAGTCAGAAGCATCCCTGGCCCAAACATGACCAGGAGACAAAGGGTACTCTAATTGAAATCAAACTTTCCCCCAGACATGCCAAATTTCAGACACAAAAGTACTGGTAATCAAAGGGAGAAATGTGTTCTAAATATGGCGATACTCAAGTTGAACCAGACCGCTAAGAAGCAATGTCATGGAAGGAAGACCACAGGATGTGAAGCTGGAAGGCCTATATTTGAATATTAATTCAACTCCAATCAATAAGAATTTATTAACTAAAAGAGACAAAAAAAAATAAAACAGCTTCTTCCCTGAAGGAACTGACATTTCCCCGAGAAGAAGCTGTACAAAGGTAAACAGCAAACTCAAGGCAATTTGAGAATAGAAAGAATGCTAACAATTAGAGGGTCAGGAAAGCTTCCCCATAGTAGGGGCTCTTGAACTGAGCCTTGAAGAATAAACAAGATTCTGAGAATCAGATTCAGACACAGCTTTATACATAGCTGGGAGAAGAGAATGGCAGGTAGGCCATTTTGACTATCCTTTGACTTGCTACCTGTATTACATTGGGTATATCATTTTCCTTGTCTAGACCAAGGTTTTTCCCTCTATAAAATGGGAGGATGAGCTCCAAGTCCCTCTCAGCTCTTCATCCTTTGATTATTTCATTTAAAATTTCACTGGCTACAACATGAACACAAAATAACTTGGCATGAAGCATGATAAGGGTTAACTCTAACTCTCAAAGGACCCAAAGTGAGGCATATATCATACAGTGCAAAGACATCTGGGAGCCTTGTTTTAAATCCTAACTGTATATCCTCTCTCAGTCTCAGATTCCTAATATAGAAAATGAGGGACTTGAACTAGATGACCACAGAGTTCCCTTCTAGATAAAGATTTACAATCCTTTAGGTCAAATGGAGGTAAAACACAGGAATGTTTGTAAGAGCATGGGATTCATTGACCTCAGTTCATGGAGGGTAAAGTTATCAGATTGGACCATTAGATAGGAGCCATGCTAGGGAAGGTTTTTCAATGCCAGGCTCGTTTTGTATTTTACACTAAAATCAATTGGAGATCCATGGAAGAATGAGAAACTGTGTTTTGAGATTACCAGTAGCTGTATGAAGAATGAACTGGAGAGGGGAAGAACCCAAAGGCAGCTAGGTCAATTAGGGGCCATTGCAATAGTACCATGCTTAGTAATGAGAGCAAGAAATAGGATAGAGAGTATGGGAGTGATGAGATGGGAATATTAAAGAGATGGAATAGTAAAATCAGCAAGATTTGGTTACTGAGTCCACGTGGGAGTGGAAAGAAGGGAAAAGTAGAAGACAACTCCAAGGTTGTAAAATCAAGTGCCAACAAGGTTAGTGATGTTTTCCACAAAACAATGGAAAAGCCTGTAGGACTACTGGGCTTATGTGAAATGATTACTGAGTTTGGGTTTGGGGAATGAATTTGAGATGAATACAGGATGTACAAGTGAAATTATCCAGGACACAGTGAAATACAATGAACTTATGATTCTCCTTTCACAACATGACTAATATGGAACGATGTTAAACATGATTATACATGTATAACCAATATCAGATTATTTGTTGTCATGAGGAGGGGGGGAAGGAAGAGAGGGGAGTAGAAAAAATGTAGAACTCAAAAGTCTGCAAAAAGATAAATGTTGAAAACTATCTTTGCAGGTAATTAAAAAAATAACATTCAAAAAAAGATTTTTTTTAAAAAAAGAAATACCATGAACTTCAGGATGACAAAGCAGTTTGATCACACTTATAAGAGAAGCTGAGTGTCATAGTGAACCTGGAATCAGTTAACACTAGGGATCAAATCTAAAGATTTCTCATCTGTCAAATAAGGATAAAATATCTCTAGATTCTCCTTTTTGGAGATATTCAGCAGATCAAAGGAGTTCATGTGGGCCAAGTGCTTTGTAAACTTTCACATGTTATATGAAAGAAAATTGGGGTTAAGATTTCACTAAGCTATCTGCAGGCAGTAGAGTTGTTCTAAATTAGAAGGAAGGAAAATCCATATTGTGAAGGTACCAATTTTCCTGAGGTTATCGAGTCCTTTTGGGGGCACTGGCCGCATTTCACTGTGGGTTCCATAAGCTCAAAGTTAGAACATCAGAGGGAAACCTCAAGGTCTCACTTACTGATCATTAGTATTGTACAAGAATACATCAAAACATTCTCTTAGACTGTAAGACTCAAGAATCCCGTATCCCACTCATGGACCAGAGTCACAAAAGAGTTCCTTACTCCTGCTAAACTCTGCAATCTTGATCATCACACAGAGAAGGAAATTGGAGGCTCACTGGGGAGTGGGAGGGAGGGAGGAAGAAGAGGAAGAAGTATAGGATCACAGTATTTTAGCGTTAGAAGGAACCAGAGAGGAGAGACCATCTAATCTCCAACACCTTCATGAAAAGGAATCTCCAAGTAGTATCCAAGCTCTGTTTGAATGAAGGCCCCCTACAACAATGGGAACCTATCCGGTTTCCAAGACATCCTCTGCCTAATTCTCCAGAAGTCCAGGCATCAAAGGTGAATGTGTGTAGTTCTGACAATGTGTAGCTCAAGAATCTTTCAAGGCTTGGTGGTATACAAACTAAACCACTTTCTTTTCTCCCAACCCCAAATCAAACTGGCCTTCAGAAGAAATGAATAGGGAGGACGCCTGCAGGTGTCTGCCTGGCATCTGCCCTTCTGGCTCCTCTTGAGTTGCTGCCACTCCTCTGAGAAGATACCCAACTGGTTCTCCAGAAGCTCCACCCCCCCCTTTCCTTCCTGCTCTTCGGAAGTCTCCCCAGTTCAAGTTTCAAGTAACTTCTACCAGTCATCTGTCCTAGTCTGTCAGTCTAAGCAACACCATCTCCTTGAAAATAACTCACTTTGTGAACTACATCCTGGGGTAACCAACACTTTTGGGTTTCCTTTCCAAAGGGTGATTCATCTGGCTATTTTATTCCATCTGGACTACTCTGCTAAGATCAAGGGAGACACAAAAGGGAATCCAACAGGCTTAGCTCAAATTATGGTTCGAAATGTAATTAAGTGAAATGTCAACACTCCCTCCCTAAAAAGAGAGAGAGAGAGAGAGAGAGAGAGAGAGAGAGAGAGAGAGAGAGAGAGAACCCTCTGATTTGTACCCAGAAAAGCATCAAGAATAAAACCTGGATCCCAGCATTCAAGGTCCTCCTGTGACTCACCATACCCAATCATTCTTTACTTACTCTGCTGATATCTCCCACTAATGAACTAACCCCAAGCACATCTCCAGAATGGTGTGTCTAATGATGTGTCATCCTGCTCGGTTCCACTCACTGTGCCTACAACTCCAAGGTAGGATTGGTGCAGCAGGAAGAGCCCTGGTGTCAGAATCAGAGAATCTAGATTCAAATCCTGCCTCTGATAGTTACTACAGGTGAGGCAAATCACTTAAATTGTCAGAGAGACGAAAATGACTTGGCAATTCATTTCATTTTCCTGGACCTTCAGGATACCCTCGAGTACTAAAATCAATGATTATATCATCCGCAGCCAGGTGGCTCAGTGGAGAAGGGCAGAGAACTGAAGTCAGAAAGACCCAAATTTAAATCTGGCCTCAGACACTTCCTAGCTATGACCCTATGGAAGTCATTTAACCCTATATGCCTCAGATTCCTCATGTATAAAATGGGGGTGGTAATATCACTTACCTCGCAATATTGTTGTAAGGTTCAAATAAAATGATATTTGTAAAATACTTTGCAAAACGTAAAGCATTATGTAAATGACAGCTAATGATTATTTATAAAATCTGGCCTCAGATCCATTCCAGTTTCTCCCTGGCCCCCCACTGTCCTAGATATATTTTCCAATGAATGGAGTTAAAAGAGTGGAGCACAAGGACCAGAACAAAGCTGAATAGAATGAAAAGTCAATGAATAGAATGAAGAAAGCATCATTAGACTATATGTGGCCACAACCTTAACATCACCTAGTTTTCCTCCAGGTAGTTCCTTTCCAAGATCAGTTTTAATTACACCACATTGCCTTCCTTGTGCACGCTGCTGAATTCAAAATGCATCAGACATTTATTAAGAGCCTACTCTAGGGGCGGCTAGGTGGCACAGTGGATAGAGCACCGGCCCTGGAGTCAGGAGTGCCTGGGTTCAAATCCGGCCTCAGGCACTTACTAATGACCTAGCTGTGTGGCCTTGGACAAGCCACTTAACCCCATTGCCTTGCAAAAAAGAAAAAAGAAAAAAGAAGAAGAAAAGAGCATACACTATGCAAGGCACTGGATGTCCAAAGAGCTTTGCACTAGGTGAACTGGAGGAAGCAAGAAAAAAGAGACATCCAGGGATAGAATGCTTTCTGGGGCGCAAAGCAGTCATGGATCTGCAGTTCTGGGAGGGAGGGAGAATATTTTTAGAGGTGAGGTGATATCCCCATTCTGATCAAGACAGCTAAAATCCAGGGTCCAACTAAAGAATCTCATATGTGCCCTTATAGGTAACTAATCAATCAATCAAGTATTTGGTAAGGCTCTACTATGGACTAGGATAAAATGGAAAGAGACTCTCCTCATTGGTTGGGAACATTCCCAGTGTTTCTGCATCCTAGGACCTTCAATTCTCTTCAAATTTCCTCCTCTTACAAGAGATCATTCCCAATTCCTCAGGTAAGTCTCCACCCACCCTGAAATCAGTCTCTACTTAATCAATCATTACGTATTTATTTAGTGCTTGCTGTATACCAGATCCTGTGGAGACCCAAAGAAAGGCCAGAAGGACTTCATAGATTGACTTATCAGTGTATATGTTCTCCCCATCCTGCCTATTGCTTCCCAGGCCTGGAAGCTCTCCCTCCGCATCTTCTTCTGTTAACGTCGCAGCTCACATTCTGCCCTCTGCAGGAGGCCTTTCTTGATTCACCAGGTACCCTGTCTATATTCTACAGGTGCTTAATTGTTGCATATTGTCTTCCTCATTAGGCAGGCTTTGCCTTTTTGTAGGCACTGTATCCCCACTTTGTAGGCACTTCATAAGTGTTCGTTGACTGGCTTGAGAGCTAGGGCTGTGGTGAGCTTTTTGTTTGCTAGGTTTGCCTCTCTCCAGCCCCTAGCCCCCTAATGAGCTGCAATGAAATGAGTTTAAGAACCAGCAGGCAGAAGCAAGGGCACACTCTCTCCCTTCTTAAGAAAAGGAAAAGTTGTGGATTTTATATCAGCATAAAATTTTATTTGGTTTACCTTAAGCATTTCTGAACTGCTTCATTTGCAGAGGCTGCTCCTCCCCCTCCACTGGTCAAAGACACATTCTCCCTGGACCAATCACTTCCGTTTCAATAACGAAATTCAATTCAGTAAGCATTTATTAAGCACCTTCCACTTATGCCAAAATGACTTTAAAATATGGCCAATCCAAAATTCTGGAGAGGGGGGCAGTTCCCTTCCATATGAATAGTCCATCTCACTAGTTATTTTGCCAGGAAGTCAATTCTAAATTATCCCTGCTAATGGGGAACAGGGCTCCTATGGATAAGAGAAATCCAGAGATAATCCCCAAGTCTTCCTTTAACCAAGTCTCAACCTCTTCCATGATACCAAATCTTTCATCAGCACCCTAAACAGCTGAAACAAAATGGACTGACTTGAGCTTCCTCCTTCCAATTTCCCTTTTGATCAAGGAGTTGCAGAGTAATAGAGTGATGGCATGGGGCTATCTAAGATCTGCAGCAAAATGAAAACATGTTAGAATAAGCAAGCAGAATTCAGAGTCAGAGGACTGGATGAGAATCCTACCTTAAGTTACTATGTCTTATGTGACTTTGGGTAAGTCACTTTCCCTCAGTGTTGGCTTTAGAGTAGGAGCATCCAACCTTTTAACTTGTCTGGATCACATGACCAATAAAAATCCATCATGAGCCACTTACAGAATTCAATACCTATTCAGGAACACAATGTAACCCACACAGCCAATGAGCACATCAACCAATGTGATGAGGTTAGACACACCTGTTTTAGAGTAAGCTGACTCCAAGATCCAAATCATGCCTCTACCATTCCATGGCATATGAGTATCCATTGGAGGAACTGGGCATCTTTAATCTACAGACTAGAATCCAGTGGCCATGGAAGCTGTCTTCAGGTATTTGAGAGACTGCCCCATGGAACATCAACTAGACTTGCTCCACTTGGTCCCAAGGGCAGAATTAAGTTAATCAATGGGGGATGGTTGTCAACAGGTTAGTTGTGGTTTGAGAAAAGGAGAACCCACTGGACAATGAAAGTCATTCAAAAATGTAATGACTCTCTTGACAAACAGAAGGTTTTCTCTCTTTGGAGTCTTTGGCTGCTTGTGTCCTAGTAGGGGATTGTTTTGAGACATGGGTAGGATTAAATGGCCTCTGAGGTCTCTTCAAAGTCTGTGATCCAATAACCAAATGACCTCTAATGGTCCAGTTCCAAGTCCTCTAATTCTTTAATCCTATGATCTCCTCTCCTAGGCTACTCATGGGTGTTTTTGATCAAATGGGAGAGTGTGGATGAATCTCATCAGGATACATCCATCACCAATCGACCTCATGAGTCTATGAAACTCCTAAAAGAAAACCCCATTTTACCCTCTTTCTAACCCTTCCCTTGAGTTTGTCTTACTCACATTTTGGTTTTCATTGGAAAGCTATGTTGTGCCTCCACTCTAGCCCCCCACCATCGGCCCCATTAAACTCAGCCCTAAACATGGAAGAAGTCTTATTAAAGAAAATCTTGCTCCAACCCCTGTACCAGAGCCGTTAATGATACTGTACTGGGTTTTGGTCCCTGGCCAAAGAATGAACAGTGCCAACATTTGTAGACTTCCAACAGGAAATTAAATAACTGCCCTGCTGGAAATATAAACCAATTTACAGTGGTCAAACCCAAATTTTCCAAAACACTGACATAGTTTATGCACATAAAGATTCAGGAAAATTTAAGGAAAGAAAGGGAGAAAAATTCAAGTTAATATGCACCAAAATCTTAAAGGGAGTCTTCATAAATTAGTTTCTCCCTCCCTCCCAGGTGTAGTCTCTCATTAGGCAGTCACTGTGGAACTTACATCATTGTACAGTGGGAGAACCAATAAATGCCAAAATCTCCGGAATCAGAACTTCACAGTCACAAATCAGTAATCACAAAAGACAGGAAATGTGAAACTCAACTTCCCTCAGTCCTGGGTAATGATAGTAAAAATTCTTCAGTC
Organism: Macrotis lagotis; assembly: GCF_037893015.1. Classification (NCBI taxonomy): domain Eukaryota; kingdom Metazoa; phylum Chordata; class Mammalia; order Peramelemorphia; family Peramelidae; genus Macrotis; species Macrotis lagotis. The sequence continues at coordinate 14,815,043 of NC_133659.1, forward strand.
CTTCAAAGAAACTATGATCTCAGAACTGTGGGTACTCTTACCAGTGTTATGGATCACACCCTACCCAATACTTCCCCATCCTCAATGATTCTTTCTACTGCCCATCAATAAATTCTCTAAAGGAGGTCCACCCAACTTTACTGGGACCCGTCTTCTCCATACTTTGACATTAAATAGTAACTACTGAGCCACAAATATTTTCCATCCATTATTTCTCTTTTGATATGACTAGTCCACTATCCTTTCTAGTCACCTCGTCAATGATGTCTTTGCATTTTAACCTAACAGTTTTATGTAAAGGGCTATTACCTCCTTATATCCACCAACCATGTCTCGCTGTTGCCCTTTGGGTGATCCACAATTGGAGATCATAGTATTGCATGATTCATAACCATAGAGCACCCCTAGAAGAATGTTGTTAAAAAGGAAGGAGATTCTTAAGGTCATTAAAAGGACTACACCATTTCCCAAAGGCAAACGTTAGCATCCTCAACCACCTACCCATTTGACTCAAGTCAAACTAATTCATGACCCATTTTCAGTCCCAATCCAAGACATACCTCATGATATATGTAGCAATCAGATCTTTGAACAGTGCATCTTGCCACCTATCATAGTGTGGACAATCAGCATTCTCTATCAACTTGACTTCTTCCATATGCAGAGGGCTAGGCTCAACCCTACCACTCACACCTGACTCTATTGTATATCAAATAAGATAAATATGGACAGTGCTTTGCAAATGATAAAGCACTATAAATATAAAATATAATAATAATTATTATTACTATTATTACTCTCTTCCATATCCTCTAGGGCAGCTAGGTGGTCCAGGACTGTTAGGTGGCATCATAGAACATAGAGGACCAGGACTAGAGTCAGGAAGACTCATCTTCCTGAGTTCAAATGTGCCCTTAGACACTTACTAGCTTGTGACCCTAGGCAAGTCATTTAACCCCATTTGCCTCAGATTCCTCATCATTAAAAATGAATTGGAGAAGGAAATGACAAATCACTTCAGTATCTTTGCCAAGAAAACGCTAAATTGTGTCACAGAAAGTAGAATACAACACAAGTGGTTGAACAGTAACCACCACATCCTCTGTCATTCAACAACACTGACCATCTTGTTGTTCCTCAAACTCCATCTTCCCATTTTTTTCACTGGTGCTCTCCCTATGTGTCTCTGCCTCCTGTGACCTTTCTGGCTTCCTTCAGGACTCAGTCCTCTCCCTGACTGCTAGGACCTTCCCTGCTCAGTATTCCATAACTGCTAGGACCTTCCCACCTAGATCATCTCCCATTTGCAAAATTAATTGAGTTGTTTCTCACTTTGCCTCCCCCATTAAACTAGAGTTTCTTAAAGGGAGGTATCTGGTTTGTGTTTCTTTGCATCCTCCAGGTTTACTCCCATGGTTGACATAGAATATGCACTTAACAAATGCCTCATGATTATTATAATTTATAATCATGGAGAAGAGGAAGAGAAAAATATGGAGGAAGAGGAGGACAAAGAGAAGTAGAAGATCATAGGTAGAGAGCTACTGTGGAAGGGTCCTTCTTGATGTTGCTATGTTATTTCAGTCAGATTCTATTCTCTGTAACCCCATTTGGGTTTTTCTTGGCAAAGATGCTGGAGGGGTTTGACATTTCCTTCTTCAGCTCATTTTATAGATTAGGAAATTGAGACAAACAGGGTGAAATGACTTGCCCAGGGTCACACAGCTAGAAAATGTCTGAGACAAGATTTGACCTTATGAAGATGAATTTTCCTGATTCCAAATCCAGTACTCCATTTACTGAGTCACCTAGCCACCCTTAGAGGCTTCTAGTGCAACCCCCATCCTTTTAAATCTGAAGATGTCAAGACAGGTTAACTAATTTACTCCAGGTCACCATAGGAGCATCAGAGGTCCTAGGGCTCTTTTGGAAGGAGAAAGGAGGAGAAAGAAAAAGGGAAAAGATAAAGGACAGAATGCAGAAGGATTGGGTTCAGGTTTTATGATTCTTCTAGTGGCTTACAATTTTTATTGAGGAAAAGATGACAAAAATGGGAGGGATTTTGCATAGCTCTATGGGTCTTTTTTTCTGTATGTGGCTGCAGGGAGTCTATGGAATAGTGAGGGTCAGATTCTGAACCAAGAGAAGATGAGAAGAGAGCCACCTTGCAAAGCACCCTATAGTGAAGCCTCAGTGATGCTTGCCTTGTCCAGGGAAGGCTTAGTTCAAAACCTGATAAACAGCTCAAATGTCTGGAACCCAGATTGGGAAAAGAGCTCCAGCTTTGCAGTCAGATCACCTCCATTGGTAGCTGGCAAACTCTGGGTCTCAGTTACATCATCTCTACAATGGGGTGACTGAATTAGAAAATCCTTTAAGCTAGGGATTCTTAGCCTTTTTGTGTGTCCCTAACCCCAGGTAGGGGTTGTGTAGTGGGGAAGTCTGGTGAAACCCATGGACTCCTTTTCAGATTACTCCTTTACTATACAAAATAAAATACATAGAATTACAATCTATGGAAACTAATTGTATTGGAATATAATTGTCCATTTTTTAAAAGCAATTTCCTGTACCACAAGTTAAGAAACCCTGATTTAAGTGGCTCTGCCCTTTCCCTAGAGGATCCTGTGCACCTCGACTCAATGGGAGAACGTAGTTACTGGATTAGATCATTTGCACATCTATCACCGCTCCTAGGAAACAAAATGAAAATCACATTTCCAACTGACAAAAGTGAGACCTTAAACTGAAAGGGCTTTGAAAAGTTAAAAGCCACATACCATTGGAAGGTATCATTAGTGCGTGTTACACACACAAAAGACTGTATGTTTTTAGACATTTCATCCTCCCAAGGTCGCATCTGTTTTCCTTTCATGAATGCTAAAAACAAAATTTAAAAATCGAGATTGTTGCAGCCACATTCAACCCATCAGGATGAGGTATTTTGCGTTAATAACAAAATTACAGGCCACTTTCCCAGAAACAAAAAGACAAACCAACCTTCAAAAACCATGAGACTCCTTGGAGCAAAATACATCACATTAGAAGATTACTGCCTCCAGATTCATATAATTTCTGGGATCACCTTGACTGTGCTTTGCTCTGTATCCAGACACTTCATCCAGAAGAGCTCCTTGCCAGCGTCTTTAACAGAAATGAGCAGAATCCATTGCCACTCATAGTAGAGCCCAAAGAAGACAGGAAGGTGTTAGTCAAAGAGACCTACAGTTAGCAAGGGACCAACCACTAATTACAATGTATTTATAAAGTAAATGAGCCAAGCCAAACCAAAGAACAGCCACGGTATTAACAGATTAATGGGTCTCTAGTCCTTATTTCCCCACCTCAAAGAAGACCAAAGTCTTGGGGGAGGGTGGAAATAAAATGATAGAAGGATGAAGTGAGTGAATGAAATTGCAAATGAATGAACAGGAAAAACAAGTTTTTAATCAAATTAAGTAGTCCACTGGAGGAGAGTTGAACAAAGTATCATTTTAAGTGGATTGTAACATTACTCCATCATGAGAAATGATGAATGTGAGGAAGCCAGAGAAACATGAGAAGGTTTGTATGAACTAATACAAAATGAAATGAACAGAACGGAGAGGATCAATCACACAACAGCCTGAGTAATATAAAGGAAAACAACTCTAAGACATCAGAATTCTGATGAATCAAATGATCAACCTTGATTCCAAATATTTTATGATGAGAGACGGTCAGCCTAGTGTGGGCTAGTCCGTGTGTTTTTTAATTAATTATTTTTATATGGAGTGGGGAGGGGGTTTCAACCTACTTTTTAATTCTTAGATTGATAAAATTTGAGATTTCCAACTCACAGAATTTTAGAACATGAGGAGAAGGTCATGGCCATCTATTTCAAATCCTTCAATCTCAATCTAGAGATAGAAAGAATCTTAGTGACCATCAAATTGCAGATGAAGAAACTGAGACATGGAAAGATTATGTGACTTTCCCAAAGTCATACAGCTCAAAAGTGGCTGAGGTAGGTCTTCCTGCCTCCAATTCCACAGCCCTTTCCCTCATACCCAGACTACCTCTGGCTTTTCCAGGCTGATAAAAGGCAAAGCCAAAATTCAAATTTTACCCTACACTGAGTAAAGGACTAGAAAATTTAATAGTTAAAACCCTAATCCTTTTAAGTCGCCTGTAGTGATGGATTAGATACTTTCAAGGGGGAACAGCTGAAATCTAAAACAGCACATCGAATCAAGTAAAGGCCATGGGAATAAGTCTGGGAAACCTGTTTTCAAGGGTCTCTCCGTTGAGTCATTCAAAGGTCTTGCTTTGTGGGGCATCTGCACCAAAGCAGGTGATAAAACCATCTGGCCACTGATTTGCAAACTTTTTTTTTTGCCCATGAGACAGTAGTATTCTTTGTATCAAGATCATTAGTATTACAATTATTATGATTATCCTACTGAATGCTTTAGTTGGCAGAGCTGTAAGACAGTCTGGAGACACCCATATGTTCACAATAGGGAGTCTAAGTTCCAAGGAGTTCTGGGCACACCTCTGAGAACAGGCAACTCTGCTCACTTTGAAAGAGAAATCAGCAGGCCCAGAGAAGGCCAGGGTCCTATAGACAGTAACTGGGAAATTTAGGTCAGGGGCCCAAAAAATCTCTTGGGTCCAAACAAGAGCAGATGAGCACTTGAGAAAAGGGGGGCTGGCTCTCTTGTCCCCATCTCTGTCAGCTAAAACATCCAAGAGCGTTGTTTGGGTCCTGTGGGGCTCCATGTCCCCAAGGGTGTGTCATACAAAGAAGATGGACAATAGACAAAGGCCCATGAGTTGGGCCCAGCTGTCAGGGACGTGCAGAGAAAAGGTCTCTCTAAAAAGCCAACTATGCCCATCTGCCAACTGGCACCAGAGCAGAAAGGAACCCAAGAGTTCTCTGTCTTTGGCGGCCTCAACTTCATGCAATATTCTCCTCCAAAAGGGGAACAAACAAGTCCTCTTTCTAACACAATAAATAAGTCTTTCTAATTCTATGAACTTCTTTCCCCTGATAAAGACAGGTCCAAAGCGGGCCATCTGTTGTATGGGCCATTCCTTCTGGACTTCCAGATGGATTCTCCTTCCCTCATATAACCTTCCATTACTAGGTATCCACCCAACACCAGGTTAGGCAAACTGGGGGAGGAAACAGATTCTGTCCTCCAGGGCTTTCCATTGTAAAAAAATTTAAAAAAAAAAAAAGATAATAATATGACAAGGAGCCCAGTATCCCTTGTGTAATGGAAAAAAAATAATGGTCTATAAAGGCAGCTAGGTGACACAGTGGATAGAGCACTGGCCCTGGACTCAAGAGGACCTGAGTTCAAATCAATCCTCAAATGCTTACTATTTACTTAGCTGTATGATCTTTACAAGTCATTTAATCCCTTTGTCTTGCAAAATAATGGTCTAGAAATAGGGATTCCTAATCTATTTTGTTCCATGAACTCTTTTAGAAAGTCTAGTAAAAACCTACCAGCCCCTTTCTCAGCATAGGGTTTTTAATGAAGAGAATGCTATATTTCGGTTACTGAAGAATGAGAAATTTTCCCCATCCAAGCTGATGGAGTCCTTGGTCTGTGGGATGGGTGAGAGGCACTAGTGCCAAGCTTGGACACTTTCTGACTGTGTGACTCTGCTCAGTCACTTCTATGCCAGCTGCAATTATCAGAATTCCTAGAGTTCTCAAGGTGCAGTTACAGGGGTCTGAGGTCAAATCCCCAAGAGGCTCCAGCAATTTGTTAACTTGGAAGTCAACATCTCTCTGAGGATCTCTCTGAGCCTCAGTTTCCTCAACCACCAATCACCACTCATTAAGCATCTACTAAATAAAATTCTGAGAAATGACAAGCAGTCGCTGGCTTCAAGATGCTCACAGTCTAATGAAAGAGACAGTATGCAAACACCTCTATACATATGGGATGAACAGGAGGGAATTCTAGAGGGAATTCTGAGGAGGTTTGGTCAGAGCTGGAAGACACTTAGCCCAAGTTCCTGAGAGAATTTAAATGAGATACTATTTGTAAAGCATATTCACAGTGCCTGCATGCAGAAGGCCATTAATAAATGCATATTTCAGATCAGTTCAATAGAGAGGCAAGATTCGAACCCAGTTCTCCCAATGCACAGGTCTATGTCCTTTGGGTTATCCCTGAGGTCACCCTGACTCCCTGGAGCCCCTCGGGGACCTGGCAGAGTGGGACCAGGCTCCCAGCTCCCTTCCATCTGCCCCATATAGACCGGCTACAGCCCTCCAAACCTACCCCCTAACAGCTGGGCCAGTCTCTCACCCTGAGCCAGCCTCCAGGAGCTTCCCAGCAGTTAATCCCTAACCCCTGCAACATTCAGAGACCAGCCTCTAACCACAACCCAGGCTCCAATTCAGACCCTCCACAGATTTCCTTGTGGCCTGGTTATTTATTTCCCCCATAGCCCACCCTTCTTGGAAGGAGAAGGAGCTCAGACAGCCCAATTATTAATCAGATAAGGCTTAACTCATTTTGTCCTCCTGCCCCCCACCCCACCCAAGTTAACTAAAATTAGATATTAACTCTAATCTCTTAATACTGTACACTCTGCTGGTTCCCCTGCCCCTCTCTCCTCATCAAGTAAGGATCTGTGGTTGCCAAAAGCACGAAGGGGTGTGCGTTGGACAACCAGCAATGGCCACAGCTGCCAGCCCCTGCCAAGGCCCTTGGGAGCCTGATCTAAGGCTGGAAGGGCCCCCCACCCACCCATCTGCTGCAACCTGTTCATTTGAGGTCAGAGGCCAAAGGGCTACCCTAGGATTAGAAGAGTATTAAGAGTGAAAGGGACGATCTGAACAAGGAGGCATTCTCACTTCTACTAAGATTAAAGACTCCCTGATCAAGGGTCCAAAGGGATCTCTAAGAATAGTTGGGCCAGTCCCCTTGTTTTATGTTAAGGAAACTGAGGCCCAGTGACTGGCATCACAGGACTGTCGCATCTACAAAGCGGCCCAACAGGGCCTGCCTTCTCTGCCCTTCATGGTCAGGAGACCTGGGCTAGAAGGTGAATCCAGAGCCCTTGCTTGGGCTCCAGCTTGAGTCACCAGGACCAGACTCGGTTGTCTTGGAAGGAAAGCCTGGAGTTCTCAGGAGGTGTGGAGATGCAGGGGGGGAGGAAGGAAAGGAAGAGGGGAAGGGGGAGAGGGAGAAGGAGTGGGATGATGGAGGCAGTTGGTCCCTTCTCCTCCTCATTGAGCCTGCTCCAGACCCAGGCCTGGGATTCACCAGTTTGCTCTAGCCTTTGAGTTTGATGCAAAAAGATCGATCCTTTAGGAGGCTCCCCCATCCCCCACTGCAAGGCAGCTTTCTTAGCCAAAAAAATATTTTTTTCCTCCCCCCTGAAAAACACAAGCAGACAAACCAAACCTCACGTTGTGCCTCCTTTGGCCTCCTAAAGCCTCACCTGAGAATAGATCTGGGAGGCCAACTGGGCCAAACCATCTTGGAAAGGGAATCCTTCCCCAATGGATGAACAGCCAGTCAGCCCTAACTTACAGTCCTACAGCTAAAGGCGACCCTTCCTCATCAGCTCCTTCCACTGAAAACGGTCAGACAGATTTTGCTGACATCAAGTCTATCTCAAATGGCCTCTGCCACCCTCACCCATGGATTAGATTCTGCCCTCTGAGCCACACAAAACAGAACAATCCTTCAAATGTCCAAGGGCAGCTATTTTCTCCCCCATCAAGACTTCCCTCTAGGTCCAGCACCCCCAGTTCCCTTAAAGGATGAACATATGGTCCAAGCTTGGGTTCACCAGCCAGCCAACCCTCCTGTATGTTCTCAGTCTTACAAAAGTCCTCCCTAATGTGTAGCTCCTACAGACAAAACTGGACAAAGTTATCCACGTGTCATCTGATCAGAGCACAGGACAGCAAATCTATCATGCTTAGCCAATAATAAGAGATTAATAAATGTTTGTCCTTTGATTGAACGTTGGAGTTTCCACTGAATACAATGCAGAAAGTCTTCATGACTCATCTATAAGAGGATTTTCTGGATCCTTGATACTACCATCACCTGGTTTTTTTTTTTTTACTTGTTGCCTCCTCTGCTGGAACATGAGTTCCTTGAGTCCATGGCCAATGCTTCAGCCTTTCTTCTCCCTTCCCCCTTCCCTCTTCCCAATTTTCCATTTTATATGGCGCCCCATATGCTCCAAATGTTTCATAAATGTTTGCTGACAGCAGCCCTGGAGTCAGGAGGACCTGAGTTCAAATCCAGCCTCAGACACCTAGCTGTGTAACCTTGGGCAATTGCTTTAAATAAATTAAAAATAAATAAATAATAATTCTAATTCCTATAAACATTTTTCTGACTAGCAGGGGAAGAGGGGGAAATGGTTTTTAAGCTTAATTTCCCTTTTCCTCAGTTTCTCCATCTATAGAATGAGAAGGTCTTGGAAAAGATGGTCTCTCCAACACATTACGATGCTAACATTTTATGAGTCAGTTATCCTGTTTTACTGTATAGGTTTGACAGTCTCAGGACCCAGGATTTCCAAGTAAGAAGCACCCTCCTGCATACCTGAAGAAGATTGTTATTTTAATTCTCCTGGACAAATGGTCATCTCTGCTTGGAGGCCTCCAGTGAGGAGGCCCATCCTCTCCAAGCCCCCCATTCCATTTGGACAGCTCCAGAGCAGAGAAAATTGGTTTTCTCTTTGAAATGAGGCAGACTCAAGGACTGGTGAGTTCTGCCCTCCAAAGCTAAGCCTACTAAGCTAAAGTCTTTCTTCCATTCAATAGCCCCTCAAGTGTCTGATGACAGCTGTCTGTCTTCCCCTCCAGGCTAAACACTCCCACCAAGATAAGAGAAATCCCTTTGGGCAGAGAAGGGGGAACTTGAGGAGCCTTGAATGAATGAAAATACTTCCATAAGGGGAAAGACATAGAGAGAGGGAACCCCATTCTGGGCAATGCATGAGGTTCCCTGGGACAAAAAGAGGGAATGCTCTGTTGGAAGAGTAGGAGGAGATAAATAGGGGAGAAATGAGGTTTGGGGGTCTCAGATTCAGTTTGAAAAGACTTCAGATTCCAATTCCCTCATCCTACAGATAAGAAAACTGAGGCAGAAAGTAATTAAGTCTTGCCCATGGTCCCACTGATAGCATCTAATGTGGGATTTGAATCCAGGTCTCTGACTCTAAGTCTGGCACTCAATACATGCTGCCTGCATTGGTCAATCTGGCTTTCTACTAGCCCTGGAAGAGTTCCTAATGTCTTTTTTTTAAGATTTTATTTATTTTGAATTTTACAATTTTCCCCTATTCTTGCTTCCCTCCCCCCACCCCCCACAGAAGGCATTCTGTTAGTCTTTACATTGTTTCCATGGTATACATTGATCTCAATTGAATATGTTGAGAGAGAAATCACATCCTTAAGGAAGAAACATAAAGTATGAGACATAGCAGAATTACTTAATAAAATAACATTTTTTAAAAGTTAAAGGTACTAGTCTTTGGGCCTTATTCAAACTCCACATTTCTTTCTCTGGATACAGATGGGATTCTCCATCCCAGACAGCCCCAAATTGTCCCTGTTGCCCTGTTGGTATGAGCAAGTCCATTAATGTTGATCATCACTCCCATGTTGCTGCTAGGGTGAGAATTCCCAATTTCCAAAGCTCCCGCTTAATAGCAGCTGATGCCTGTTGTTCCTGGGTCTGGGAGGGTGATCCTAGGACCCATCCCTTCAGCTTTGTGAAACTGTTTCCCCATCTGCAAAAATGGGGTTAGACCTCTTTACAGTGGGTGGCAGGGTAGCTGTTTGTAAGCCTTGAAAGCCTGGCTGGTGCCAGCCAGCTCTTTCTAATCAGCCAGGAGTCCCCTTCTCCAACTTCTTTTCCAGCCAAACTGGAGTTTGGACATAATGTTCCCAACCCCACCCAACAAGCCCTGACTTTGCTCATCATTAATGATTCCATGGCCCTGTTAATGGCAGTTTTCAAAGAAATTTTCCCAGGCATGGGGGAAGGGAGAAGTTGGGGCTAATTGCTATGGAAATCAGAGTAGGACCATCTGTCTTGGGTGGTTGAGACTTTTCACCTGCCTAAAGGTGAGGTCCCCAGGGGCATCTCTCAGAAATACGGCTCTGCTGTTCTTGACCAGAAGCTGAAGGAATGAGACCTCCTGCAGCAGAAGCAGCTGCTGGGTCAGAAGGAGCAGAAATTTGGAGGCAGGCCTCCGTCCAAGTACAGAAGCCACTCACTGCTTAGTAGCTGGGTGAACTCAAGCAAGAGTCCTGACTTCAGGCTCCTCTTCTATAAAATCAAGGGCTATCTCTGAGCTCTAAACTCCCATCTCTAAATTCACTCCCCTAGGAAAGAAGAAACAGGCCAAAGCCCTGTGGGTGGAGAGAGCACCGAACTTGAATCACAGAGCTTCCCTTCCTCTCCTCCCCCACTAGGGCTCGTCTTTCTTTTCAGGGCTGGTTCTTCGAGTCCAATATTTTCATCAGCAACATAGAGATAGTTGTTCATCCCTCCTTCTAGAAAAGGACCAATGACATCATCAGAGAGCATACCTTGAAGTTGTAGGGCATGTAATATTCTTGAGAAGTGTTACCCACATGACCTCATTTGACTGCAAGGGACTGTGGGGTGATGGGTAGCAATGCTGAACTTGGAGTTAGAGATGACTCAGGTCCCTGATTCTCTCTCACTCTCCGATGGTGGACGAGTCACAGGCTCCGCACCTCTGAATTGGGAAGGACCTTTGGGGCCACCTCATCCAACCCTTGCCTTAACAAGAATCCCTAGTTCAACATATTCAATAGGTCATCAGTTATCCTTGGAAACCTTCTGTGATGGGCAGCTCACTGCCTACTTCAAGTACTTTTCACTCTTGAATACAGTGAATATTATTGCAATTCTCACTTCCTTGCTTCTGGTTCTGACTCCAGGGATCAAGGAAAAGAAATCTAACCAAGAAAGCTGAATTGGTTGAGTTTTTTCAGCCCTACATGGACTTGAAATCAGTTAACATAGTTTCCACTGTAACCCTGTAGGCCCAAGATTTCGCCTTTCTTATTCTTATTCTTATTATTCCTTATTCTTTCAATGGATCTTTATGGAATTTATTCTCCAGGATCATCATCATCCTGGTTACTCTCCTCCAGATGTCCACATTTTGTCAATATTCTTTCTAGGCTCTGGAACCCAGAGGTAAACACAATACTCTAAATGGCAGAGGACAGCACGACCATTACTTCCATATATCTGGAAGCAATGCCTCTCCTATTTCTCTGGCTTTCCTGCCTGGAAAAGCATCCTGCTGTTCCCTATTAAACTTGTGGTCCACTAAAACCCCCAGATCTTTTTCAGGCAAACTGCCCTGAGCTTCAATTTCCTCATTAGTAGAATGGGAATAAGAATATTTGCATAACATACCTCACAGGGCTGTTGGGAAAGGATCAAATGAGATAATGCCCTCTTCTTCAAGTTTTACATAAATATCTTACATTCATGTTTATTCTTTTTGTATTTCTAGGAATAGAAACAACACTAGGCAAATGTCAAAGGCCAGACTCCAGGCCAGGCTGCATACCATCCAGGCCCCCACAGACATGGGGCAGGAACCAGATGATCTCCAAGCTCCCCTAGGCTCTGCCATTCTGTGGTTCTAATCTCATTGGATTTCCCCAAATCTCACCCCCCCATGAAGTCAGGAAAGGGATTAGGCTCCATCTTCATGGCTCCAGATGGCAAGAAAATTACATGGAGGCAGATGGCAGCTTTGGGGAAGGAAGTATTTTCTGAGAATAACAAGGACTTCCTTATGATAGAATGACTATCTGGTCCTTGGGTCAGAGGAGCCCCTAGGTCTGAGGTTTTCTGCCAGAGGAGGAAAGACTCCCAGGACCCTGGTGTGAGGGATAGCAACTTGGAGCAAGCTTGGAGCCTTTGGGTCTTCCTTAGGTTCCACTCAAATCCCTCAGCAAAAGTCTCAGGTAAACAGTAGGTGTGCAATAAATGTTTATGGAATGAGAAAATCAGAGATGGGGAGAACAATGAATGAGCATGATGACTCACCTATGATAAGCCAAACAGAGCCAACCCAAATACACAAGAAGATGCAGCCTTCAAAGGGTCCATTCAATAGTGGGGGGCAGGGGGCAGGGGCAGGGAAGGGCATTGATTTAATGACTTCATTAAGGAAGAGGCAAAAGGGGGAGAGGAAGGGGAATGAGAGAGGAGTGTGTGTGTGTGTGTGTGTGTGTGTGTGTGTGTGTGTGTGTGTGTGTGTGTGTGTGTGAACAAGGCAGAGGAGAGTTCTGAGCAAGCATTTGAGAAATGCTCAATGTAGCTACCCATTTATCAGTTGTCTTTCCATCTGCCTATCCATCTGACTCTCTATCCATCTGTCTCACTATCTTTCTAACCACTTATTTGTTTTTCTATACATCTGTCTTCCTGTCTATCTTATCTATTCACGTACCCACCTACCCATGGCTCTCTGTCTGTCTGTCCACCTATCTGTCTATCCATCTACTTTGCTTTCTATCCACTGATCCCTCTCTCTATCTATTATCTATCTCTCTTGGTCCTAGAAGGTTAGTTTAGTTTCCTGAAAGGTGGCTGTGATATGAAACATGAACCGAGGTCAGAGGGATAGAGACTATAATGCATGGATACTTTTGTTATCTCTTCTTACAGAGAAGGAAACTGAGGCTCAGAGACATGAAGTAGTTTGAGGTCAAATGATATAATAATAACCCACATTTATAAACTTTATAAATGTTTATAAAAGTTATAAAATGTATAACTTTTTCCTCATTTAAGCCTCACAACAAGCCTATGAAGGAACTCCCTCTCAGATAGGAGTTCTTAATCTAATATTCATGAATTTGTGGAGGGTTTCAATATTTTGATCAATATTTCAATATAAATTGTTTCTCTTTTAATCCTATCCTATCTTATTTTGTGGAGGGGGGGGGTGATTCTTTTTAGGCTTTTTTTTGCAAGGCAATGGGGTTAGGTGGCTTGCCCAAGGTCACACAGCTAAGTCATTATTAGATGTCTGAGGTCGGATTTGAACTCAGGTCCTCCTGACTCCAAGGCTGGTTCTCTATCCACTGAGCCACCTAACTTCCCCATGGGGGAGCTAATATTTTGATCAATATTTCAATATAAATGGCTTCTTTTTAAATATTATTTCATTTAATCCTATCGTATTTTGTGCACGTAAAAACATGATTCTCAGGAGTCTATACAGACTTTCCCAGCCTGCCTGCCAAAGGAATCCATGATACGAAAATGGTAACAAACCCACACAAAGACAATCCAACCCCTACTATAGACGCAGATTCAGAAAATTGAACCTTGAGCTGGGGTGAATTGAGCTTGAATTGGATTTCAGTCACATAATGTCTGTCCCTACCAAGTTATATCAGCGCTCCTCACGGAGTCTTGATTTTATCCTCTGTAAAATGGGGATAATGATACCTAGACTGTTTCATTTTATGTTGGTATGAGGCACAAAGGATTACATAGATTCAGATGTTACTGTTAGTATTTGTGTTATTCTAGAATAGGGAATAGAGATTAGATCCCTGATTTCCTTGCTACAGGGAACTCCCAGATAAAGAAACACCTGTTATCAATGCAGGTTGGCACCTTGTAGCCTAGAATACTTAGAATTTAAATGAACTGACTACAGTCACATAGCTAGAAGCAAAAGAGCAGGATTCAAACTCTGGTCATCTTCACTCCAAGTCAGAGGCAGGATTGGAACCCATATCTCTTGACCCCAAATCTATTGAGTTTTCTCTGCTACCTTTCATGTGACTAATTAGTGAGCAAAAGAGAAGAGAATCCAAATCACTCCTTCCCAGAAGCTGGCCAAACCACTGGTTCTCCTATTCCAGGCCCCTTTCCATTAAATATTCCCAATCAGTTATAGTCTGCTCTCCGTGTGTGAGGTCTACTTTTAGCCTAGGTTTGGACTCTTTTCTTGCATCTTTAGGAAAGAATCCTCCCCTTCAGATCAGGCAGGGACCAGGCTATTTGACCCCGGGGATGCTCAGAGGGCAGAGGTGCCCACCACCTCACACAGATAGGCAAGTGCTGAGAGCTTGTGCCACTTTCCCAGGAGAATGGTAAACGCTGACTCAACCCCAGCAAATGGGGCATATGATCATTAGGGGTTGGCTCTCGAGTCTCAATTCATCTACCCTCAATTCAAAGGATGGAACCCTTGTGCCAGTCTATTCTGGACTCCCTGTCTCATTCTCTATAGAAATTTCTTCATACCTGGGACCCCCAGGGCAGTCACCCACAGCATTCTTTGAGACAACATCCTCTGGTCCTCTCTCCATTTGGAGAGCCTATTCTGGGCTCACCCCTTCTCATATCTGACCCTCCCTGCTCAAAGGAAGAAGCTAATTCTTTTATTAACCAATCATTCACCAAGCACTCATTTACTATACACTCAGCACTGAGGATATGAAGAAAGACAAAAAAAAAAAAAAAAGACCCTGCCTTCAAGAAGCATACATTTTAAAAGACAGTTCATTAGCATAGTGGAGAGAGCTGGAATTGGAATAGGGAAGACCTGAGTTCAAATCCTACCTCAGGAATTTACTAGCCGGATGACTGGGAAAGCCTTTGGACTTCTCTGGGCCTCAGCTTCCTCAGCTGTAAAATGAGGACTTTCCCTTGGCCTCCAGGTCCTTCCCACTCTAGATACAGGATCCCATTACTCTCGATGGCTAGGGTCATGTGCAGAAGCTTTTCTGAGTCTTCTTAGACCCAAGTTTCTCAGGATTCATCTTATTCATTTTTTTTTCTTAAGGCAGAACTGTCACTCAGTTGAAATAAAGAGTAACCTCTAATAATAGTATATATGCTGTTTCCTCTCCTAGCCACCTCTGATGAGAGCAAAGATTCCCTCATTCCCCCTTGCCTTCCCCCTTCCATATCATTGCAATAGCTCATTGTAATAAAGAAAAATCTTATTATATGAAATACCTTGGCCTATTCCCCCTCTCCTTTTTCTTTTGTTTACTCTTAAACAAGAATATTTTATTAATGTATAAAAAACATTATTTGTACAAAATGAGAATAAATAAATATTAAATATTAAAAAAAGAATAACCTCTAGTCTTCTCTGGCTCCCACTTACGTCACCTATAAAATGGGGCTATTGAAGGGCCCGTCACCGATGACCAAGGTTGCCACAAGGCCCACATTAAATAAAGGACAGTTTTTAATGAACTTATAAAGAGCCAGATAAACACAACCAGTCATTTACTTGGAGTTTCATTTGACTGACATCAGTTCCTCTTGGCCACACCATGAGAACATCCAAATGGGCCAGACTCCTTATTCAGGAAAATCTGCACTGCTGTTTTTAATACCCATGCAACGGTTCATTTTCTCTGCTTTTTTAAAGCGAAAATAGACAAACTTCTTCAGAACACAAACTTTGGGTTTTTTGGTCTGGGTTGGCTTTGTTTTTGAAAGGTTTCTGGCCTTTTTTCTTATTCTCAAGTCAAAGCACAGGGTCCCTGGCATACAGTAATTACTGCATAAATGTTTTTTGACTGACTGTTGACTGGTTGATGTTAATCGATCTCAAGCATTTAGAGTTTCGCAAATTGTTTTCCACTAAGAATTGTGGGGCTTCTTTGCAGGTGGGGCGGAAGACCCACAGACAGGTCAGGCCTGTCCAAGAACTCAGAGAGGGTTAGCCTTCACAGCCCGAGTTTCCTTTCTGATGTCAAACCCAACATTCTTTCCATGGCTTCATGTGACCTTTACTTTGCCCAAGGCCAATCCATCAACAAACATCTGTTAATCACCTACTGTGTACCAGAAACTGTGTGAGGTGCTGGGATAATTTTACTTAGGGAGAGCAACTTGACCCAGGATTTCATTAATGTAGAGAACTCCCAGATGAAAAAAAAAAGATCTGCCCCTTCTGGTGAGATAGGAACCAAATTAAAATGTAATTGGGATATGCTTAATAAAATAAATAAAATTGCAATATAGCACAACTAATGTTAATTTTTGGTTTTCTAAGTTAAGGGGCTGCCACAGCATGTGTTTTGATTTGACTTTGACATCTTTGGGCTAGAGTCCAGAGAGCTTGTGCCACTTGAGAAATGGAAATGATGATATGGGAAGAATGATAATGTCTGGAGGTTTATTCTGAGGCCCCAATGAGACCAGGGTCTCACAACACATAGGTACATGTCAGAGGCAGAACCTGGCCTCAGATCTTCCTGGTTCTCTATCCAATTTGCTGAATGCTTACTGACTGGCCAATTATGATCATGAAGACACAGCTGCTGCCGCAGCTTTCCTTCTAGAAGTTAGACCTCTCTTGATATAGCCCAAGTAGCCCATGTTTCTCTAAGGATCTCAAGGATTTCTGTCTTCTCCTTTAAAACTTGCCCCAAAGTTCCTTCAGTCTGGGATTATAACTTTCCAATCATGTTAGAAAAAGAGAAAGGGAGGGAGGAAGGAAGGAGGGAGGGAGGGAGGGAGGGGAGGGAGAAAGGAGGGAGGGAGGGGAGGGAGGAAGGATGGAGAGAGGGAAGGAAGGAAGGAAGGAAAGAAGGAAGGAAGGAAGGAAGGAAGGAAGGAAGGAAGGAAGGAAGGAAGGAAGGAAGGAAGGAAGGAAGGAAGGAAGGAAGGGAGGGAGGGAGGGAGGGGAGGGAGGAGGGAGGGAGGGAAGGAAAGAAGGAAGGAAGGAAGGAAGGAAGGAAGGAAGGAAGGAAGGAAGGAAGGCAGGCAGGCAGCAGTGATCTTCTGGCAGGAAGAAGGCCAGTGCTGCTTTCCCTTTCCTGCTCAAGCCAGCTTCATCATATCCCTTCCGGAAAGCTCAGGAAAGCCAGCCACCATGGAAACATGCCCCCCCCTGGCCCCAGCCACCAAATAATCCAGTGGTTGCTCAACAGTCCATCAGAGTTTGGAAGTTTCTCTTCTTTAATTTTATAACTGTTCTGTCTGACCAAAATCTCAAGGGGCTGATGAGAGGTTGGGAAGCAGAGTAGCCATATGCAGCTGAACAGAGAGGCGGCAGTGGAGACCACAAAGCCCTTGGAAGACCTGGGCTCATCTTTCCTCTGACGCCTACAAGCTGTGAGTCCATGAATAGGCCTCTTCATTCTCTGTAAACCTCAGTTCCTCCATCTGTAAAATGGGGATAACCATATTTTGCACTGTCACATGCAGGATAAACCTGAAAAAGCTAAGTCCATGGAAAAGGAAATTAAAATGGAAGCCTTTTTTATTATTCAAAATTCACTGTGCATATTCACTACAATGTGTGAATGAGTAAATGAATGAATGAATGAATGAAAAAACTGCCAGGGAAGAGACATGGGAAAGGAAATACAGAACTTAAATAAAGTAAATCAGCAGTCTCTTCTGGAGAAGGGAAAGACATTAAAACTAGGTTGGATCTGAGGAGATCAAAAAAATGCTCCTTTAAGAACCAGAGATTGCTAGTGGTGCCATAGTTAGAGCCTTGGGCCTGGAATTGGGAGGATCTGAATTCAAATCCTGCCTCAGACACTAGTGTGACCCTGGGAAAGTCCTTTAACTCCTATCTGCCTCAGTTTCTTCATTGGTAAAGTAGAGATAAGCTCCTCTCTTCTGGGATGGCTGTTAGGATCAAATAAGATAATAATTGTAATGTATTTAGACCCACTTACCACCACCATCCCAGAAGATGGCCCTTGACTGAGCTTTGGAGAAAGAAAGCCAGAGGTACCAAGAGGTAGAAGTAAGTCCTCTGTGAGACCAACAGCTTGAAAAGTTTGCAGACTGATTCCCACAGACAGTCTCATTGGGGCCTCAGAATAACCCTCCAAACATTATCATTCTTCCCATATCATCATTTCCATTTCTCAAATAAGAAAAGCGAGGCTCAGCTACCCATGGCCACATACACAGAGATGGTCACATTTGAATTCAGATCTTTCCCCCTTCCCAGGGTTGATTATCTCCAGTTCCTCCTGTATCAGCTTGCCTGCCAGTGATTTCCATTAGACTATGAGTTCCTTGAGGCCAGGACAGTCTTCTGCCTCTCTCCACTGTCTGATCCACAGTGGTCACTTAATAAATGCCTGCTGACTTCCTGGCTGCCCATCCAGTCCTATTCCCTAGGTCACAGAGGTTTATCCTCCCTCTTGGCCACCATTAAGAACCCCCTCCCCAGGTTAGGGAACTGGAGCCCACAGAACTCATGACTTGCCCGCAAGTCATACAACTTATAAGTAGCAAGAGTGGAACTTGAACCCAGGTCCTCAGCTTTAATCCCAGCATCTCCCACTAGCTAGCCTCTAAGGACTCTCCGTTTGGCCACAGTAACAGAAGAGACGCCTTGGACCATTCTCTGTGGGTGACCACATTCTCTCTCAACTGGGTCTTAAAAGACCACAATACCCCTCCTGACTGACCACAGAGGGGCAAGGCTGCCCAGGGCAGCTTCCCAAGGGGTGGGGGGAGGAGGGGGTTACCCTTCCATCCTCCCTCCCAGGAAAGGCTCCCCAAGCCACAATCCAAACCAGCCCAGGCGAAGCTGGTCCAAGGACCAGGGCTGCCCTGGATTGGCCTTCTGGGTTTCTCAAGATTCAAGTCAAGAGACCTAGGAGTGGGGAGGGGAGGGGGAAGGAAGGATTCAAGTCACAGCAAGGAGCAGAAATGTCTGTCAGAGGCAGGAGCAGACATGCCCCGCCCCCAGCCCCAGCCAAGCCTCTCTAGAGGTCCCTTCTGTGGTCTGCAGCAAAGAACCACATGAAGGGGCTGCAGCCTCCCATCTGAGACTCCCCTCAAAATGCAAAGCCTTGCCTGGCAGTGGGAGGGAAGGGGGGACTGATTGCGTGTGTGTGTGTGTGTGTGTGTGTGTGTGTGTGTGTGTGTGTGTATGTGAGTGTGAGTGTGTGTGTGAGTGTGTGTATCTATGTGTGTATGTGAATGTGTGTATATGTGTGTGTATGTGAGTGTGAGTGTGTTGTGTATCTGTGTAAGTGTGTGTGTGTGTGTGTGTGTGTGTGTGTGTGTGTGTGTGTGTGTGTGTGTCTGAAGAGAAAGGCCAGTGCTGGGTTGGAGCTTTCAGAGCCCGGCCAACTCACTGCGCCGTGCTTTAGAGAAATCTTTTATTGGAAACAGACACTGTTTGTGTCTACAGTTATTTCATTTTCTCCAAATGATGCTTCATCTCGTTTCCCTGGCACGGTTCTTTTTTTCTGAAAGTCGGCCAGCAGAGCATCACATTTCAGAGAGGGGGAGAACAGCAAAAGGCCCGCCAGGGCCAGGGCCAGGGCCCCCTCGGCTTCCTTCCACTTCCGAAGTTTATCACATCCCAGATTTAGAGCTGGAACCTACAGTGCAACCTAGAGGTGGCTGAGTCTGACCTTCTGATTCTCCAGATGAGGAAAGGGAAGGGCAGAAAAGCTGTGCCTCCTGCCAGGTCATCCAGCTGCTCTGCGTTGGAGGAGGGATTTGAACCCAGATCTTTCTCATGATCAAGTCCTGCTCTATCCACTCAACCAGTGTGCCTCAGAGATAGCTCTCTATAAGTTTGTCCTCTTTGCCTCTCTTTTTTTGCTTCCACTCTGTTACTAGCAAAGAACAGAATGTAACTATAATTATAATAAAACACATCAATATATTACACTATGTTGCAATATAAAATAGGAATATTATATTGTAATAATTATATAACATATTGTAATATGTTGCAATATAATATAAAAGTATTAAATTGCAATGATCATGATATAACATAAATGTATTATAATTTATTACAATATAATATGTGTTATATAATATTTAATATATTATATAATATATTAAATTCCAATATAAATATATTAAATTCCAATGATAATATATAACATGAATATATTGTAAAATATAATATATAAGTAGTATATTACAGTTATTATAATAGATAAATATAATATAATGTCACATAATACATGAATATTATATTGCATTGATTATAATTTATTTTATATTTTATATATTACATTAAATGTATACTGAAATATGATTGCTAAATATGATTGTTTTATTAATTTTTATGAAATATAATATTAAATATTATACTACAAAATTATAACATAATAAACATGCTACATGATGCAATATAATATATAAATATTACAATACATTGCAATATGTGTAAGTAAATATGTTACAATGTATTATGATATGTGTAAATGTTATATTATAATTTTGAAATAAAATATAAATATATTATAGTAATTATAATAGGTAAATATAGTTAACACACATAAATATTATAATATAATAATACAAATATCACATTGCGATATATTGCAACATCATATGTAAATCTAATTCTCAATCTATTTCTATGTCTATATAAATATTACATTGAAATAAATAGAATATCCTATTGCTATAGTAACTGAGGGTTTACAAAGCACATTTGATACATAATCTTATTGGAGTCTCATTATATAGCAATAGTTAGCATTTATGTAGCTCATGGAAAGAGATGGACATAAATTATCTCATTTGATCACCTCCCTGTGAGGTAAGTGAGAAAGCTTGGGCTGGGAGACACTAAGACTTTCTACCCCAGATCTAGCCTATCTCTAAGGCAGGACTCAAACCCCATTCTTCTTGGCTTCAGAATCCTCCACACTGGGAGGGAGTGTGGTTCAGTGGAAAGAGCTGACTCTAGAGTGAGGAGACCTGGGTTCAAATCTTGTCTCTATGGCTTAGTAACTGCTTGGTCTTGGACTAGTCACCTTCCTCCCTTGGTTCTGTTTCATCATGTATAAAATGAAAAGACTGGTCCCGATGACTTCAGAGATCCTTTCTAGATCGAGGGTCCTATTAATCCAGATGTTTGAAGCTCTTTACATTTGTTCCTCATCACAATACATTTAGGCAGGTGGTATTATTATTATCCAGTTTCCAATTTAGGAAACTGAGTCTGAGAAAGTGAAGCCACTTTCCCAGCAGCCTCCAGTCAGAGTCTGGGAAGGCACAGGCCCAGTCTTCCTGACTCCAGTCACCTGCTCTACGGACCATGAGCTGCCTCCTTGTGTGGAGCACAAGGACATGGGGTTCACAGAGCCACAGGATGGAAGGTTGGAAGGGGTGTTGGGGGCCAGTCTCTGGACACTCCCCAGCTCATCATTCTCCATCTAAAACCACGGTGCCCACAGCTCAGTGCAGTTACTAGACAGGGCTTGGATGGAGGACAGCCGAGTAAGGGCCTCCTCAGACTTCTCTTGTGGACACCACTGTCTCCTCGAGAGCATGCAGCCCATTAACATCCATTAACCCATTAATGTTAGTCCTCCAAAGGAAACTGAGGTCCACTGAGGTTAAATGACTTGACCAAGGTTACACAGCTAATTGCCAGGAAGGAAGGAAGGAAGGAAGGAAGGAAGGAAGGAAGGAAGGAAGGAAGGAAGGAAGGAAGGAAGGAAGGAAGGAAGGAGGGAGGGAGGGAGGGAGGGAGGGAGGAAGGGAGGAAGGGAGGGAGGAAGGGAGGAAGGAAAGAAGGTGCCTTCCCTTCTTCCCTTCCTTTTCAGCTCCCAAAAATGTCTTGGTTTTCCCCATGAATACCTAGTACCTAGTAGTTAGAATGCAAACTTCAGGAGGACAGGAACTGTCTTTCTTTTCACTTGTCTTTTCACCCTGGAGCTCAGACTAGGTCAGCCCCACAACAAGCACTAGATCAATGCTGGCTACTACTATTGCTATTAATAGGAGTTATCTTCCTGCTTTGTCCTGGGATCCTCATTGCCTAGCACATGGCAGACCCACTGTAGCCTGGGGCCTTTGTACAGGCTTTGAATTGGGCCATTGATGGCTGGATGCAATCAGATGGAAGCAAAGTGGAAGGCCAGCCATGTGATATCTCTGTCCTTCTGTTAGGAAGGGAACTGGCTGAGGAAGCTGGTGGAAAGGAAGGTCAGGCCAACTTGTAAAGACCCTCTTTGGGGTTCTTCAAGGACTCTCCTAAAGGCTACTGGGAGGAGTTTTGTTCATTTAAAACTAATTTAGGGGAGGTAGAGGTGGGGAGGGGAGCTAAAGGCAGGGAGGGGAGCTAAAGGCAAGCCTATTAATCTCTGTCAATATTTGCAGAAAAGATAAAGAAACAACATTTAAGCCTGTGTCAACAGGATGCTGAATGGACCTGAGGATCATTTCCCCATTCCCATTGAAGCCTCCTGAAGTGTTTGAAGAGAGAGTTAGTCTAAGCCGGCCAGCAGTCCAGCTGGGCCTCCAACACTTCCCACACCAAGGCTCCAAGGCCAAGATGGAGCCTCCAACCTGGGCCTTTGATTTTTTTTTACTAGCTTTTAAGGAACTTTTAAAAGAAAGCATTAGGGATGCCCAGCCCAATACAAAGATCCCCATTGTTGGATTGACTGACCCAAGAGGGAACAGAGCACAACAGCTCTCCTCCTAGGATCCTTCTTTCAGGTACTTATAGTCCCAGCACCTAGCAGGCACCTTGGATCTGGAGCACTCCAGAAAGTTCCAGAAATTATCTATACCCTCACTGGCCACCACTTTGGGGGTCTTTTACCCCTCTTGGCTGCCATTTTGTTCATTCTTTCATCTCTCCAAGGGTACAAAAATGCTTTAGTGGAGAGATAGTTGGCTTCAGAGCCAGGACGAGCTGGGTTCAAGTTTCACCTCAGTCACCTATAATTTGTGGGATCCCAGGCAAGTCGGGTTATCGGGAGTACTCCAGTCTCTAAAGACTACATTGAAGAGCAGGTAATGACTTGCTTTTGGTGAAAACCCAAGTTGAGGCTAATCTCTAGCCATACTAACCTCTAGAAATACAAGTTGCAGTATGCCCTGCCCCACCACTAAAGGGCTAAAGGGCTGTGTTTGGAGTCAGAAGCTACACATTTCCTTTCCAGTTCCCTTTCTTACTATTTGTCTAACTCAGTTTCCTCACCTGTAGAATGAGGGGCCTGAGCCACAAGACCACTGATGCTATGAGCACTTGTGAGCCCCTCTCTCAGAGGCCAGAGGGTAGGATGGTTCAAAGGTCCTGGGCTTGGTTGGTCCATGTTGAAGGGAATAGGGACCAGAGAAACCAGAGGACCTCCTGTAGGAGGCAAGCCTCAGCTGAACCAGACCAATTTCTTTCCCCACCATCTCCCACCCTTCTAAGAGAGCTTACTTAGAAAGCAGAGACAGGACTCCTTCCCTGGGGCCCCTGATCCTTCTCAGAGGAGAGTTATGACCACAACCCCAGAGAAGGAAGAAAAGGATATATTATGCCAATAAAACCCACCTGGAGCTTCTATGGGAAATCATTTTTAAAAATATATGAATATACAGCAACGCATTCTGATCTCTGGACATAAATGCTGAAAGTAGACAAGACTGGGCAACCCAAGAAATGAGTCTCTGGCTTCTGGTCTTGGGGTCAGTCACCTGCTACAGGGTGGACTGAGATCAGAGACCTAGAGGCAGAAGGGACTTCAGAGTTCATCCAACAAACCACTTATTTGACAGCCAAAGAAACTGAAGCCCACAGCATTCCACGGGTACTCGAGTCAGAACTTCAACCAGTGTCTCTGACTCCAAGTCCACCATGCTCTTAGGAACTGGAGCCCTGAGAACAAGTCCCCAGAGAGCCCAGGGAGTGAATTGTAAGGCAATCTCGTCCAAATGACTTCTTGTGGATAGGTCCCAGAGAAGTTAATTGACAGAAGTCACACATCCAGTAAGTAAAAGAATCAGGATTCGAACCTTTGACTCCAAATTTAGCACCAAGGTGGCATCTGACTCCAGGTCTCATTCTGCAGAGAAAACTCATAATCCTAGCCCTCTCTTCTTCATGGAAAGATCTCAGAGCTCATTTTAAAGAGGCCTCTGACAAATATGGTTTAGACAAAGGAGGCTCTGCAGCAGTGAGGTTGGCACAGGAGCAAGCAGCTGGTAATCTGAACTCAAATCAGGGGGAAGGTCAGGGGGGAAAAGTGATCTTGGCCTGCCACCTCCCATCCTCTCATGTCTTTGTGGTAACAAATCTTGGAAGTAAGGTGTGCCTATGAACAGCAGGGCCCCTCCACTCCATTTCTTCCCATTTAACACTTGCATCCAGATTAACTTCACATAATTTACAGCATTTACTGGGAGCTTTAAGGTTTGCAAAATGCTTTACAAATCTTATTTCATTTGATCCTCACAACACCCCTGGGAGAGAGTTCTTATTATTATCTCTATTTTGCAATGAGGAAACCGAAGCAGGCAGCAGAAAAGTGACTTCTCCAGGGTCACAAAGATAGCGTCTAAGAAAGACTTGGGGCTCAGACCTTCCTAACTCCATGGGCAGAATTCAATCCATGCTATTCTGTGATTTGGTTTATCTCCAGGTGTGTTGAGATGAATTTATCTTTCTGGATAGAACCATGGGAGAAAGTAGCAACACCTCACCCATATGGAGTCCCTTTGATTTTAGAAGTCATATTCCTCACAATGGCTCTAGGAAGGAGGTCTCATAGTATTATTATCTCCATTATTATATCTTATATTTATATATAAACTTTATTATATATTATACAGATGAGGACATTGTTAACATTCAGTTGTATCTGATTCTTTGTGACTTATTTGAGGTTTTCTTGACAGGGACACTGGACTGGTTTGCCATTTCCTTCTCCAGCTCATTTTACAAATGAGGAAAGTGAGGAAAACAGGATGAAGTGACTTGCCAAGGGTCATACGGTTTATAAATGTCTGAGACCAGATTTGAACCCAGGAAGAGGAAGTATTCCTGGCTCCAGGCCCAGGGTTCCAAATATGATGGTGCCACTCAGCTACAGATGAGAAGGCTGAATCCAAAGACTTATCCAAGGTCACAGAGGTATCAATGGCCAAAGCAAGGATTCAAACTCAGATATCCTTCTAGTGTGGCTTTCTTGCTAAGAGGAAAGAGTCCAGCTGGAGTCAAAGGCTCTCATCCCAAATCATGCTGGGGTCATATGCAACCCATGTGGCTGTAGCCAAGCGCCTCGGACCTCATTCTCCTCAGCTGTAAAATGACGAGTTTGGACCCCATGCTCTTCTCGTTCTACAATTAAGCCCAAGACGATGGACGCAGCCATCGAGCATTCAACGGTCCTGGGTTAACCCCAGAAATCCCCTTACATAGTCTAATGTAGAAAAGTCCAAACACAGAGTGGGGGAAGGAGATCATGAGGGAAGGGAGCAACCCCTTTGGTCCAAGGCCAGTCAGCATCTTTAGCTATGGCTGGAATGAAGACACAGATGCAATTTCATTTAACCTGAGAATGGCCAAATGCTGCAAAGCCAAGAGAATACATTGGATGACAAAAGAGGGGAATTCCCAAAGATCTTGTCTGCCAAGAATTACATGAAAATTAATAAAGATTAAGGAAAGTTTTACACCTTTCAAACAGTCAGGTCCAAATCATCTTCTACAATCAACTTAACAACAGGATGAGGAAGGCATGGCTAGACACCAGTTTCTGTGAAAAAGATCTGAAGGTTTTAATGAACCACAAGTCCAATGAGACAATAGCAAGAAATTGCAACCAAAAAGCAATTGGTATCCTGACTTCTGGACCCTGCCCAGGTCAGGTCAGATTTGAAAGACTAAATTCATTTCTGGGCACTATATTTTAATGAAAAGATGCCAGAAAGATGAGGAGGAAGGGGAAGAAAGAGAGGGAAGAAAAGCGAGGGGAGGTGGGGGGGAAGAGGAGGAGGAGAAAGAGGAGGGGGAGGGGGAGGAAGAGGAGAGGGGGGAAGGGAAGGGGGTAGGAGAGAAAGAGTGGGGAGGACCAGGAGGAGAGTCACTCCCTAGTGGATGCTTTCTGGGTAATGAGGCTTCTTTCAATCTAAATTCTTAAAGAGGGGGGAGGGGAGAGAGAGGAAGGAAAGGGGGGGATGACCAGGGCAGGGTGGAAGATCTCAGTGACTTCTCTAGCTGGGACTCCCCAGCCCTAGCTGTAGCTCACCTACAGACAAATCACCACTGTCGAACAGAAAAAGCAGGCCCACTAGCACTGGGCTCAATCTCCTCCCCTAGTTTCTTCCTGGGAATAAGCTTCATTGAAAACTGAAATAATCAAATAAACAAATAAATAAAGAATCCAGAAATTCAATTTGCTACCCACTTAAGGGAGCCCTTCGGTTATAGGATTTCTCCCAGACTTTGCATCTTGGAATTCCACTCTGGGATGGTCCCACTTCTCCCTGCTAGCACAGACACACTGCTTAGGCTCTGGTCTGTTCCCAAGATCAGAGATTTAGAGCTGGAAGAAACAATGAATGGATGGAGAATGAATGAATGAATGAATGGTTGGATGGATGGATGGTTAGATGGATGGATGGATGGATGGATGGATGGATGGATGGATGGATGGATGGATGGTTTGGATGGATGGATGGATGGTTGTTTGGATGGATGGATGGTTGTTTGGATGGATGGATGGATGGATGGATGGATGGATGGATGGATGGATGGATGGATGGATGGATGGATGGATGGATGGATGGATGGATGGATGGATGGATGGATGGATGGATGGATGGATGGATGGATGGATGGATGGATGGATGGATGGTTGGATGGTTGGTTGGATGGAGGAAGGAAGGAAGGGATGGAAAAACATGTCTTAAGGGTTGAGCGCTAGGACCAAAATACCCAAACAAGATAATCCTTCAGAGATGATCACACCCAAGCACCCTCATTTTCTCAAAGAGGTACCTGAGGTCCGGAAGGGTAGGGACTTGCCCCAAGTTACAGGGGTAGAGAGTAACCCCGTCAGATTCATAAATTAATATTCCCCACCTTCCATGACCTCACACTGGCCCAGTTTGTGAGGTTAGTGGATGAGATGTTTTTAGCTTTGCTGTAGGGAGGGTGGGGAATTTCTATCTCCTTTCAAAACCCTTCTTCAGAAGGGGAGATGGAACCCCAGTTTTACACACATTGAGGTCAGCATTCCTGAAAGGTCAAAGGTCTAAGGGTCCTCCTCTGTGTTACCTGGTCCAACCTGCCTCTCTACAGGAATGTCCTCTGGCCATGAGGCCCTTTCTCATGGCCCTTTCTCAGTGTTCTGGGCTCTGTGACTACAACTCAGGATCATACTTTAAATTACTGGAAGAATTAAGTTTCATTAGAAATTCATTCATTAGATCAATAGAACTTTTTTCCATCCATGCCCCTGGTGCCAGCTTTACAGCATTCCAAGTCTTGGCTTGAAGACCTTTCAAAGTGGTCTTTGGGGGCGGGGGGAGCCATTAACTCCTGAGGTGGCCCAACTCACTTGGAGAAATCTCTAATTCTTGGAATTTTTTTCTTTGTACTAAGTTGAAAAAACTGATTCTCCCTGACTCCTGACCATTGTTCTTAGTTTTGCTCTCAGTAATTCATGTTTCAGTAGCGTCATATGTTCACCATATCTTCACGCAGATACACACTTGCTCTAGGATCATAGATGCAGAGCTAGAGAAATGTTCCTCTTCACCCCCATCATTTTCTGGGGTAAGATTATAACCGAGATGGCACAAGTAACAAGTGACAGAGTGGGTTTCAAACCCATGGCCTCTGACTCCACGGCTAACACCACCTCTACAAGTGGAGGGTCTGGCAGAAATAATAAGTCAACAGGTGCCCTTGTGTGTCTAAGAAATCTGGCAACAGGACCTTGAAAAAATATCCTTCCATCTCTCTCCTCTTCTGTTTATTACTAAGGTAACAGAGGGGAGGAATTAATGAAAAACAGGCCAATGAAGCAGAAAATAATAAAGCAAAAATGATGGATATGATGACAAGATGAGTTGGGGGTAATCATAGATCACACAGGTGTGCTGGAGGGGAAGGGGAGGAGGCAGGGGTAGGAAGGATATCTTTTAGGGAAAAAGAGAAGCAATTAGTTTAAAGGGATGCCTGTCCTGTCAAGAGAAGGGACTCATTTCCAATGAGGAAAAGAGGAGACTGAGTCATAGGAATCTTTTTTGTTTAAACTTAAGATCTTAGTTCTGGAGCTTAGAGGAACCTCATCCCCTCTGGATCTAAGCTTCTCATTTGACATGTATGGACACCAAGACCCAGAGTTATCTGACATCCCCAAAGACTCACAAGTATTAAATGGCAGAGGTTAATTAGATTGGAACCCAGGTCATCCAACTCTATGCAGCACCCTCTTCCACTCTGCCTGTCACTAACGTCTATTCAGAAAAGCTCTTTTTGTCTTTTAACCACTCAATACAATATTCACTGAAGGCTCGACTTCATTTACTTAGTGTTTAAAGATTAAAATAAGCCCTATTTGCTTTTCATGGTGTTTATAAAGTTCTTAGTAGCAAAGATTTAGAGTCTGGAGGACACGCAAATGAGATTTCTTTAAAACAGAATCAATATGGCCGTAAGCATTTATTATGCACCTACTGTTTACCAGGAACTGTGTTGGGGTTAAGGGCAACATCTATGATGTCATTGAGTAGGGAACCTCACCGCCAATACAGATCAATACCCTCTCTACCACCTATCATCCTAAGAGCTGTCCAGAGCATTGATTGGAGAAGAGACTCATTCTGGGTCACAAGGCCAATAGGTGTTGAGTCAGGACTTGAACCCAAGTCTTCTTGACTCTGAGGCCAGTTTTCTATCTACCATGCCACAAGGCCATAAATGACCACACTAAAATAAAATCTGACCTGGATCCTGGGAAAACTACATGTACTAGGGCAACTAGATGGTGCAGTGGATAGAGTACCTGCCTGAGTCAAGAGGACCTGACTTCAAACCCAGCTTCAGAAACTTGATACTTACTAGCTGTGTGGCCTTGGACAAGTCACTTAACCCCACTGCCTTGCAAAAATACAAAAAGAAAAGAAAAGAAAAGAAAAAAGATGTATTCATAATATAGGCTTATCAGCTGTTTCTTAATAAATGAGCATTGACTGTTGGACCTCAACATGTAGAAATGCCAACAGAATAAGAACAAGATCATTTCAGTAGGGAGACCTAGACTTAAGGAAGATCAGAAAAAGAAAATAGGTCAAACTTTAATAAAATGTTTACTCTGGAGTGGGCACTGGCGATTCCAACAGAAACCATTCTGAGGGCTTGTTCCCAGTGTAGATAAACAAGATTTAGTAGAAAAGACCCAGCACCCCACCACTGGCCAACGGGTCATCTTCCCCAGCTCTCCCAATGACAGCAGCAGAGGAGGGCTTCCTTAACACACCAAGGGAGGATTAGGGAAATACTAGTGTAGAAGAATTGGCAATGGCGCAGTCAACATCATCCTTGGGATCTGTTGCCTGGGTTGTTGCCTCAGACCCTTAACCAGATTCTAGGCTTCAAGGACTTTCCCTAGCTCTGCTAGTCACTTACTATCTGACCCAGAGAAAATCCCTTCATTTTTTCAGAAAAAAAAAAAAATCACAGTTCTGAATTGGAAGAGAGCCCAGCCCAAGCTCCCACCTGCATAAGAATCCCTTCTAAAGAGCCCTCCCCAAAAGGTCCCCCAGCCTTGGTCTGAAGGCCCCCTGCCTAGCCAGGCAGCTAGCCAGGCAGCCTACTCCTCTCTGGGATGGCTGGCCCAAAGATGCCTCTTTTCTTCTGCATCTGCCTTCTGGGTCCCAATGGAAGGAATCTGCCCAATCCCCTTCTGTGAAACAATTTGGAAACAGTTCTCAGGTGCCCCCACCTCTCCAGGCACCACACCCCAAATTTCTCCAGCTGATTCTCTACTGGGGAAATGAGACCTCAAACTCCCCCTCCCTCTGGGGCAGTAGAAATTTCACATATCTAACTAGAAGGGCTGGCAAGATTCGGCCTCTATGGATCTGATTCAAATTTCCTAATCTGTAAAATAAGCAGGTTGGATTGGATGAGCTCTTGGGGCCCCAACTGCTCGAAAGCCGAAGATCCCAAATACTTCAAATTCTCCACTGTTCCCCTCCCCCACTCCTCCCTGGCCTCCTCCAGGGATGGAGAACCACAGGAAATCAGCTTTAATCAGAGGAGCCCTTGAGGGTCCAGGGAGGCCAGGGGGACCCGGAGAGCAGACAGAAGGTCAGATCTGCTCTAGGCTGGGCCTCCAGGGAGCTTGGCAAGGGCCTGCCTGGACTCTCTCTCTGTCTCACTCTCTCTCTGTCTCTCTCTCTGTGTCTCTCATTGTCTCTCTGTCTCTCTCTCTCCCTCTCTCCCTCCTTGTCAGTCTCTGTGTGTCTCTGCACCTCTCTCTCCACACACACACACACACATATATATCCATATATTTATCATATCTCTCCATACATATACTTCTTCATGACGCATCCATATCCTACCTATGATTCAAGACAGTTTAATTTCCACTTTTTTCAGGAAGCATTTGCCTATTCCCATCTACACTGATGTCTCACTCCCTGAAATCCCCCTTATTATGGCCACTTTGTATAGCACATGATTGATCCACAATGATTCCCCAGAATCACAGAATTTGAAGGCTAACCCCACCCTATCTCCAACAGGTCATCTACCTTCTGGCTGAAGACTTTCAAGGAGAGGGGTTCCCCAGCCTCAAGTGGCAGTCCATTCCCCTTGGCCATAGCTGTTATTGTTAGGAAATTTTTCCCAGACATCAAGTTAAATTTACTTCTTTGCAATTTCTAGCCATTATTTCTAGCTCTGTTCTCTAGGGCCAACAATCTGAACACTCCAATGTATGACAGACCATCATATACTTGAAGGCAATGACTATGTTCCCTGGGGTTTCTCCCCTTCAAATTCAACATGCCTAGTCCCTTCCCCATTTCCTGGGTATTTATTTTCTCTTCCCAACTAGGAAGGCAGAGACCTGGCTTTTGGAAGGCTATGGTGAGTAAAGCATTTCAGAAGAAAGGCCCATGTGGGAAGAAAGCAAGTGTGGGAAGGAAGCAGGTGTGGCTGTTGGCACTGGGAATGCCCTGTGGTTCTGATTGGGCTGCCATGCATCTGGGGCATTGAGGTGATCTAAGACCCACCTCTTTTCATTGTAAAGATCCAGGCACCTGAGGAAGGGAGACCAAGGGTCAGGAGAAGGAAACTGGAAATTAGGCAAAAGCAGCATTGTTCCCAGTCCCAGGATGATTGCCTTGCTGTGCTCCAATTTGTCTAATATAAAGTGGGGGGGGGGGGGGGAGTTAGGAAACAAGTATTTATTAAGAGCTTACTACCAGGGGTGGCTAGGTGGCGCAGTGGATAAAGCACCGGCCCTAGAGTCAGAAGTACCTGGGTTCAAATCCAGTCTCAGACACTTAATAATTACCTAGCCGTGTGGCCTTGGGCAAGCCACTTAACCCCATTTGTCTTACAAAAAATAAAACCTAAAAAAAAAGAGCTTACTACCCATCAACCACTGAGAAGGCAAAGAAAGTCAAAGACAAGGTATCAGACCTCTTAAAGCTTACAATCTAAAGGGAGAAAAGAATTTCTAAAATACTAGGTGTCTACTAGAAATGGAAATGAAGGCAGTAAGAGAGCAGAAAAGGGGGACTGACTAGGGCAGGGTCCTGAAGAAGTGGGACCTAAAGAGAGTCAATGGGGCTGGAGAGCAGCGTGGCGGGTGCATCTTTTGCAATGTCCCTGACCAGTCCCCCTCCCTTCATGGTGCCCAGTCCAGTGAGCATCCTGGCAGAATGAGATTGGCATGAGGCTGCCTCACATGGGAGGGGTCTGGCCAGTTCTTTCCAATAGCATTCTCTTCTTCTCAGGAAGGAGAAACGTAGCCTCTGGCATCTGTTCTGTCACCCCACATCAGTGCCTCAAATAGACCTGGCCACAAAGATGCAACATTGGAAGGAGTCTGTGTGGTATCACGGAACAAAGCCAGCTTTGAAGCAGAAGCACCTGAAATCAAATAAGGTCTCTGACTTGGTCAATTTGCTGGATATCTCTTAGCTCATTTTCATCCCCACATAACACGAGGGGGACTGGACAAAGGCCCCCTCCGGTCAGGAGTCTATAAATGGCCAGCAGAGGCTTTAATGTTTGATCCTGAGGCCAACCCCCGAACCACCCAATCCGAGAAGCGACATGGTGTGACGCATTGAAATGCTGAAGAAGATATAAAGAACTAGAGATTGAAAGAGATATAGAGAAAATGAGGTGTCCCAGCAGAGTCTGGCGTAAGAAGACTGGAAAGAATTCCAGGAGGGGCTTCAGTTATGAAAACCTTTGAATATCAAACTGAGGGTTTTCCTCTTTGATCCTAGAGATAAGAGGGATCCATGGGAGTTTACTGAGTAGGGGGTGACCCTAGTCATACCTGTGCTATAGGAAAACCCCTTCAATGGCTGAATGGAGGATGTCGGAGTTGAAACACATCTTGTCTTCATATTCTTAAAAGTCTATGACTCGGAGCGGCTAGGTAGCGTAGTAGATAGAGCACCGGCCCTGGAGTCAGGAGGACCTGAGTTCAAATCCAGTCTTAGACACTTAATAATGACCTAGCTGTGTGGCCTTGGGCAAGCCACGTAACCCCACTTGCCTTGCGAAGAAAAAAAAGTCTATGACTCACTTCTCTGAATAATGTTGTCAATAAAATATAGATACAAAGGAACCCAATTACACTGCAATAGAGTTATCAAAATATTAAAATATGGAAAAAAGTTTGAGAGCCCCAGAAGAGCTCCTCTAAGAAACCTCAGCTTCAAGGGTGCCTTGAAGTAGTCCTTGGCAGAGGACTGGGAGAGGTCATTGGAGCCATCTCATTCAACATAGTCCTTTAGAGGATGAGGAAACTGAGGTTCCAGATTACATGACTTGTCTCAAATTCCACAACAAAGCCAGAAGCCCAGAACCTAAAAGAGAGAAGGGATCTCAGCTGCCATCTTGTCCAACCCAAACACCAAGAAATTTCTACTCTAATACTAATTCAGCCACCTGCTGCCTGGGAAGTCCTGGGCAAGTAGTTTTGCTCTGAGTCTCAGTTTCCCCTTCTGTGAAATGAAGAGGATGGGACAGAAGGCCTCCAAGTCAGTCCAATTCTACATCTCAGGCCTAGTTCTCTTTTTTACTCCATCATTCTTCCTTTCTAAAAACCCTGGCCCCCTAAGACAAACCCAGAGAACATCTGGTAACTCCTTCTGCCCTCTTCGCCAGCCCAAACTATAACTAGCCCACTTTTTAAATTCCTTTAGCCACTCAAATACTACTGGTTCTTATCATTGATACGATCTGACTGTTCAAGTTTGCCCCCCCATCCCACCCACAGACCCAAGCAGACCCAAGGGGTAATGGGGGCCTTGGCCTTGTTTTTCCTTCTCCAAATTCTTAAATGACTAACAGAGCACCTCAGGATTCTTTCCTCCAGACATTACCCTTTCCCTTTTAAGTTGCACTCAGCAAGATTATTTGGACACTGGGACTAAGACGGTCAGGTTTCAAATGAGGTCCTTGCAATGAAACATTCCCCAAAGAGAATTCTGGAATTACACTATGGAGGGGGAGGGGGTGCCCTTCACCAAACAGTTTGAAGTTTTGAAAAAGCCTTTGTTTTAAGATTCTGCAAAGCTAAGCCCTGGAATCTTCCATCCACAGTCCCAACTCTGCTGACCTGGGTCCCACTTTGAACCAGAGAGAGGGAAGAGGAGAGCACTTGGATGGGAGATACCCAAGACGATTCATTTGGATCATCCCTCCCGGCCACCCAAGGTCAGAGTCTTCAGGCAGCCCAAACCTCAGGCCTGTCTCTTCCTTCAAGGGCCTGGGGCTTGGGGAGTCTCAATGAACCCAGTGTGCAGGGGGTGGGGGACCGAAGACTTTATTTCAACAACTCTTCTATGAACTCTGACATCTGAAGTCTGTTCTAAACATCTACACAGACAAATACACTTTGAAAGTGAGAATATCTAAATGAGGGTATTGAACTGGATGGGTTTTGCTCTGAACTTGCTTAGCATTCCATGGTCTAAACATGGTCTATGGCTCCTTTCAGCTCCGTCACTCTATGCTCTCTGTCCTTATAATCCATATTCTATCATCCCTTCCAGTCTAAGGTTCTATGATACTTTCTAGTCTATTATTCTTTAAAAAGGAAAAGAAAACAAATAGAAATCATGTAATCATACTAAACATTCTGAGAGCTCAGTCTATCAGTGTTTAGTGATGGTTCTCAGATCAAAACTCGCAGAACCCTTCTTTTAAGTTTAATAATTAAGCGTATAAGCCCCCTGCCCGCCATGAAGGCCCCTGGTCCTCTCCCGTTGCCTCTTCATTCATGGAACATGGGGTGTGCAATTGAGCGGCTCCGCCAAGATCGGCTCATTAAATTACCGGCCTCTTTTCTCTTAAATCTTGAGGACGGGGGGCTGGCCTTTGGGCCAGGGGGAGTTGGGGGAGGGAGGGGGAGGAAAGGAGTTCAGGTGTTGGAAGCATCACTAGGACGGAGCCACTGGACACATTTCCCTGCATTGTGAAAATAAATGGATGCCCCAATTAGGCCATTTCTAAACAAATCGGACACCCCAACGAGACTTACTGTAACAAAGAGAAAGTCTTTTTACTGCTGTTTATTTTTATTTTGTATTCGTTAGCTTTTTAGATATTCCTGGCATGCAAGTCCAGTTCTCTCACAAGCAGCTGCAGTTAGTTAAGAATTTCTTCTTCTTTTTCTTCTTCTTCAACTCAGACCTCAGAATCAGAGCAAAAGAAGACTATTCATTTAACTACATGTATCTAAAGAGCAGGGTCTCAGGTCCCACCTCCAGACAAGTTTGGTGTTCATAAAGGGCACACTAGTAAGTTCTGCCTGGTTTGCCAATGAACAAGTATTTATTGTCTTATTATATTCAGCGTGGTATCTGGTACACAGTAGGCACTTAATAAATGTTTATTGACTGTATATAAAGCACAGTGTTACTTTGAGCCAAGAATGGACCCAACCAAGCAATCATCTAAACTGAACAGTGAGATGATGATGATGATGATGCTTGTCTTTCATTCTCAAAGAAGACCAGGACATCAGAGAGGTGATGCCATGAGAAGCCCATGAATTGGATTTGGAGGGGGGAGGAGCTGGGCTAAGTCACCAGCCTCCCCTTCTCCTCCATCTGGGTCCAATGGCCAGACAGGGATCAGAATGACTGGAGATGACTCCGGATGTGAAGCAGTCAAGATGAAGTGGACAGTGAGAAGGGATCAAAAGAAGACAGAATGACTGGTGGAACTCATGCTGGGCCTGAAGAGTAGGACCTACGTTCAAATCCAGACTCCCATATGTACCAGAAAGTTGGTTTGGAGCATAACCTAGTAAACTAGAATTTACTTTACTAATCTGTGATAAAAGAGGCTAAGGATGATTCCAGAGGACCAATGATGAAGCTGCTCCCCACCTTCTGACAAAGAATTGATAGGAGCAGCTGGATAGAGCACCAGCCCTGAAGTCAGTTGAACCTGAATTCAAATGCGGCCTCAGATACTTAATAATTGCCTAGTTGTATGACCTTGGGCAAGTCACTTAACCCCATTACCTTAAATAAATAAATTTTTTTTAAAAAAAAGAAGTGATAGACTTGGGATGCAGAATGACACCTATTGGGGGGACACAGGCAATGGGATGATTTATTTTGCTTGACTAGTCATATTTGTTATAAGGATTTTCAAAAACTTTATTTCCTCCCAGTGGTAAAAGTAAAGGGGAGTGAAAGGGAAAGAAAAGAAAATTTTATTCATTGAAAAATAAAATTTCATTTACAAAAATGAGGGAGTCAGATTAGGTTCCTTCCAGCTCTTAATCTAAGATCCCATGATGCTCTAGTTTCACAAGGGTGGACATTTATGAAGCGCTGTACAATTTGTAAAATTTTTCCCATGAATTATTTCACCTGATCTCCAAAACTGCCCTATGAAATGTGAGTTGATAGGTGGTTCTTGTACTTTGTTTTCAAAGAGAACCAAAATGACATCACTGTTACTGACAAGTTATGACAGGCCTATTTGACAAGGAAGCTGATGCTGGGAGGCCAAGTAATTTTTCTGTGGTAGAACAGCTAGAAAGCACCAGGAGCAGGATTCGAACCCAGGACTCCCAAGACCAGAGCTCCATCCACCAAGGCCTTCTGCCTCTCATATAACTTGGATCATGGCCCGAGACCTCCACCAACCAATCTGCCACTCATTCACATGGGCTTCATTCAAAGTCTCAGTTCAATCTCCACAAATGCCCACTGCTCCAGGCCCTCCGAGCTGGTAGTAAATAGGATGAGACTGTTGGACAGCAACTCCCAAGGGTCAGCCAGGGGACAGAGGGGGTGCTGAGGGATCAGACTCTCTCCAGGAAGCCCAGAAGCCAGGAAAGGACTGAAAGGAAGTCTCTCTGGCTCCCATCTGAAGACAAAGCTCCAAGAATTCAGGGTCTCTGGGGGATTTCAAATGCAGGTTCTAATCCCAAGTCATTTCTCTGGGTCTTAATTTTCTCATCTATAAAAGGGTGGAAATTGAATTCCAAGATCACACACACACACACACACACACACACACACACACACACAGACATAGACACACACACACAGAGACATACACACAGACACACACACATGCACACAGACACACACACAGAGACATACACACAGACACACACACATGCACACAGACACACACACAGAGACATACACACAGACACACACACATGCACACAGAGACACACACACAGAGAGACATACACACACACACACACACACACACACACACACACCACTACTATAACAACAACAACTCTTAATCTGTGACCATGAATCCTTAGCTCAGAAATAAGGATGCAACCAGGTCAACTCAACTGCTCTTCCCTTCCACCCATCCACCAAAATAATGATCAACCCGAAGGGGGAGAAATAGAAACTGGATCTACAATTAAAATGAAAGAAAACTGGGGAAGGGGGGAAGGAGTAGGGTTAGCTGGGACTCTAATGACTGAGGCTATCCAAAGGATGATCCTGTCAATTGTCAAAGGCCCTCTGACTTTCCACTAAAGAATGCTCATTTTCCTAAAGATTAAATGCTCTGTGGGAGAGGCATCGGAATAGGAGCAAGTGCCCTGGGAAGGCCCCACTCTGCCTCAGTCTCCCACACACATGCTGTGCACCCCTAGGCAAATCACTCTAGGGTCAGGTCTGACCAGATTGGCCTTTTTGTAATTTCACACACCACCCCCCCCCCAGATTTGAAAGGCCTTCCTCCCTTCTCTCTCAGAATTTCTCCTTTAGCTCAAAAACATTTCTCCTGAGACCTTTCCTGATTCCACCAGTAGGCTTCTCTCAAGCCCCACTCCCCCAAAACATCACTTTTGCATGGCTTTTGGATATTTCTCATATAATTGCTAGGAAGCAGAGAAAGAGCCAAATATCCTGGAAAGAGAGCCGTCCTCAAGTCCCAAAGACCTGGATTGAAGTCCTTCCTTCAATAGAAATTTGACTGTCTGATCCTGGAAAAATAGCTCCACTTCTCAGGGTTGGTTCTAGATGACTCCCTAAGATGAGAAGGTGCCAACTGGTCTTGAGAGAAACCATTTATCCTTTATTTATTTTTTAAATACGGTTACAGCACCTAAATTTCCCTCTCTCTCTTTTCCCCTCTCTTCTTCCTTTAGTCCTTGTGCCCAGTTTGTCTCCCCCCTAAAGTGGGAACTCTTAACCTGGGGTCTGTGACCCTGTGTTTATGATGACTGTATTTCAGTACAATTGATAATCCTCTGTATTTTATTTTATGAATCGAAAAACATAATTCTAGTAGATAGTGCACCGGTTCTGGAGTCAGGAGGACTCGAGTTCAAATTTGACCTCAGACACTTCATAATTACCTAGCAGTGTGACCTTGGGCAAGTCACTTAACCCCCTTGCCTTGCAAAAAAAAAGAGAGAGAGAAACAATTCTGAGAAGGGATCTGAAGGTCTCAACCAACCCCTTATTAGCAGCAGTTCTGACACCTCAGAAAAATTGAGTTTAGGGCTCACTCGGTTATGGACACTCAGTTTAGGCAGGCAGAAAGGGGAAATAGGGGTCCGGGGTATTAAAAAAAAAGTTGAAGAATCTCTGAGAATCTATAGAATGTAAAGAGTCAGAGACAGAGGAGACAGAAACAGAGATTGAAAGAGGCAGAGACAGAGAGACAGAGATGAATGTGCTCCTAGACACAACACACTCTGAGTCTTCTAGTCTGCCTAGGCTGCCACACACACTCCAAAGACTGATGATTTGTTTGGATTTTGTAAGTGAAAGCCATGGCTGCATTTTAAACTAAAGGATGCAGACCACACTTCCATTATGATGGGGTTTCCTCTTTTCGGGGGGTCTAATCATCCCTAAGTGAAGGTCAAGGGAAAATATATATAAGCCCTTCCCCATTTCATTCCTCCCCCCAAAAGTATCATTTTTTAAATCCCTTGAACCTTTTCACTAAAGCAGTAGGGAAAGCCTTTTGCAAAAATTATCATTCAATTCCAGGAATTCTGACTCCATGGGTGGATGTATTCTCCCACCATGCCCTAGTCCTGCCAAGAGATCCCTAGGAGAGCCGATCATTCAACCAGTCCCCCAGAAGACAAATCAGCCAAAACCTAGCAGAAGCAGCTTATGGAGCAGGCCAGTTCCAGAATCATTTGAAAGTGGGGCTGGGTCTCCCAGGAGTCCCAGATCCCAAAGCCCCTTCCAAAGGGACCATATCCTCCCCAGGCTGGCTTGGTGAAGATATTCCAAAGAAGGCGAACCAAGTCAAGGCAGGGCTGGCACCTCAGAGCTTTCTGCCTGCAGGGAATTCCTGCATAAGGAGAAATCTTGAATCCTGGCAAGATACAGGAAGACAAGCCCCTCAGGGGGCTTGTCATCTGATAGGAGGTAGTCCAGGCAGCCAGTTAAGAAGCCGGAAGAAGGGCTGAGAAGGTAGGGAGCTACAATTTACCTGGAGAAGCAGGGGGCAGGGTAGGCATCTGCCTGTAAATCCACAAATAGAGCAAACCCCCATCTCAGCCACAGCGTCTGCTCCTT
Organism: Macrotis lagotis; assembly: GCF_037893015.1. Classification (NCBI taxonomy): domain Eukaryota; kingdom Metazoa; phylum Chordata; class Mammalia; order Peramelemorphia; family Peramelidae; genus Macrotis; species Macrotis lagotis. The sequence goes on from NC_133659.1 coordinate 14,854,042, forward strand.
CCAAAGTCTGAGTTCAAAACCAAACTAGAAAAGTCAAATTGCAATGTCTGCTGCCTCCAGATGACACCATTTCACAAAAGGAGAGAGAAATGAGAAATGCTGAGTATGAAACTATGGAGAGGGTTATAAATTCAGCAGCCATGGCCTTGAGCTGATTGCGTGAGTCACTGGCTGGGTTACCGTAGGAACCCAAACTGAAACATGGGATGGAAACTAGGCTAGAACTCTGAGCATTCACAGAAGTGGAAAGGCAGAAACTCAACATTCAAACAGGAGTGGAGGGAAGAGGGAAAGACAACGTTCCTTCAAGCAACAAAAATAATAAAGACCAGGAAGGGTTTGGTCTCTACTGAAGAAACCCCCACCCTAGGCCCAGGATTATTGAACATGTAGTTTTTTTGGAAGGAGATGACGAGTGAAATCGGGGGTTCGGCTGTGATTGGGGCTGCAGTGTCCCCCTTCTAAGTCTCCACACTAAGTGTTATGGACATCCAGGCCAAGTCACATGAGTCAAACCACTTCCCTGATTCAATTGGGTACCCCACTCCTCTTCCCAACCCCCATTTTCACCTGAAATATCCAAATAAAGCACAATTTTGTGCTTTGGAAGAGGCTTATTTTCCAATCAGAGGATATCAGTTTAACACTCAGCTTTCATTTACTTAACCTGTCCTGGGTCTCAGTTTCCCTATCTGTAAAATGAGGGGATTAGACTAGCTAGTCTCTAAGGTTCCTTCCAGCTGTAGATTTATGATCCCGTTCTTTGAGGTCAATTCCTTCATTGTACAGATGAGGAAACAAAGGCCCAGAGGGTGAATGAGCCACCATCATTCAGAATGACGAGATAGGATTGAAACAGAGGTCTGAACCGCTCTGCCACCAGCGAGGTCCTGCTGTGGCCATCCTTGATAAAATGATGAATGATAATTTGTAATGCCCCCCCAACCCCCCATGTTCCTAAATTACAGCATTGATCAAATTATTCTCCCTCATCTTCCAATGAAAATCTCAAGTCATCTTCCTAGCAGGCCCAATGAGGACATGGGAGAAGGGAGGCCTCCAAGGCATGGCCCCCTAAAAACCTAAGCCACCCTGGTCAGACCTAAGGGATCTTCCAGCCAGGGCCATCCAGGGACATCCA
>NC_133659.1:15231360-15271360 GCF_037893015.1 Macrotis lagotis
CTCTTCAGCCAGTCTGGGTTTCAGTTTTCTAAAAAATAAAATCAAAGTAGAAGATTGCAATAGAGCACCTCTAACTTCCTTTCTATCTCTAATCACTATGATTCTATGAACACAGTGAATAAAAATGTCACAAATACCATAGGAAGTTTAAGAAAAAGTGAAACTAAAGTGCAGGGAAACCCAGAGGAAGGAGAGATTCGTTTCCTCTTAGGGAGAACAAAGAAGACTTCAAGGAGGATATAGTATCTGGGTTGGGTCTGAGATAATGATTAGAATTTTAACAGGTACAGGTAGAGGTATGATTATTCAGGTTTAACAACCAATAAATGTTTAACGTTTTTTGGAAAAAATATATACACCGTGCACCATTCAGTTTAATCTGAATTATTAACATTTGTCCACCTCTTTCTAGAGCCTTGACAAATAACACAACAATAAACCAATCCCCAAGTTATAGAATTACTGATTTCTGAGGGGGAAATGCTCATACTGAAAATTAATGATTATCTCTCAGACTGGCTCCTGTACACCTAAGTGCAAAGGTGGAAAGGATTGTGGATGTTTGTAGTGTGAAAATGAGAGATAAGACTGGAAAGACACGTTAGAGACATACCATGGAGAGCCTTGAATGCCAGGGTAAGACATATGTTTTTTATTCATCAAGCAGTGTTAGAAAAAGTCCCAGAGTTCTCTCATGGTCAGAAGTGTATATTAGATAGGAAAGAGTAAAAGATGTATGTATATATGTATGTATGTATGTTTCTATTTATTTATCTATCTATTTACTCATCCATCTCTCTCATCCATTCATCTATCCTATCTACCATCTATTTCTCTATCTGTCTATCTGTCTAACTGTCTATATCTGTCTCTCTCATAATTACTTCCCAGTTGCCTTACAACTTAACTTTCTTTTGTGAATTGCACCCCCATGTTGAAGGTGAATTTTCTGAGATCAAATAAGTCAAGCTTTTTGTAAACCTTAAAGTGACATATGAAAGGTAGATATGATGATGATGACAATGATGATGAAAATGAGTAGGAACTAAATCAGTTTTTTCCTTAGTGCTTAGCACATATTTATATTTAACAAATCTTTTATTCATTCATTTTTCTTGATACTAATAAGAACTGGTGTTTAATAACTCTTTAATGCTTATAAGTCATTTTACAAATAACTCATTTTTATCCTCAAAACATCTAATAGCACCTAATGTGGACTCTAGACATTATTATAAGCACAATTTTACAGGTAGGGAAACTGAGGCAGGAAACAGTTAAGAAGCTTAATCTATGAGGCTGGATTTGAAGTCAGGACTTCATAACTCCAGGTCTAGTTTTCAATCTACTGTTTAACAGAGCAATCCCAAATGTGATATGGATTGTGTCAGTAGAGGATGTCAAGGAAATACTGGATGCTCAGTTGCCAGATAAGTTGCAGAAGGAATTCTTAATTCAGATAGAAGTTAGATTATTTGGACCTTGAAGTCCTTCCCAAGGCTGAGATCCTGCTCTTCATTCATTCATTCATTCATTCATTCATTCATTCATTCATCCATTCATCATTGATCATTGATCATTCGATCATTGTCCAAGAACTTATCGAGTTTCTGCTATGCACCCACATTCCCATACTAGCAGTAAATATGCCTTCCTATGGCATCTGTATTTTTGCTTAAAGCTCCCTATTTGACTAGGCCCAGTTCTCTTTTGTCTTTGGTTCTTAGAGGTCAATGCCAGTTAAATGTGTGACATTTCTGTCCAATTGATGAGAAAGAATCCTGTTTGAGTCGCAAGTGAAAACCAGATTGTTTGTCTCCATGTGGTCCATTCCACACTCCAGATCTTCAGTCTGATATGATTGTCAGTAGCCCCTTGGGAGTTGTCCAAGACTGAAATAGCCGGGACATTATGTGGTGGCTTTGGATCTGTGGATAGAGTTCTGGAAAAAATGACATGGAGTTTCAACTACTCCTCTGCTCTTTCTTTTCTCAGACTTTCCCATTTGTTCAATTCATAGCATAGCTTAAAACAGAGGAATCATGGCATTGGGAGAGTATCAAGGAGGTGGGACTTAGGAACTTCCAACGCTAGTCTTAGCTGCCACTGGTTGTCATCTTTTCCTAAGATTAATAGTAATGCGTAACATTAATAAAGCTCTTACTATATACCAGTCATTGTGCTAAATCATTTTGCAACTATTATCTCATTTGATCATCACAACAACCCTGGGAGGGAGGTGCTATTATACCTATTGTACAAATGATGAAACTGAGACAGGCAGAAAGTAAATGACTGGCACAGGTTCATAGATAGAGTCAGAGGCTAGATTTGAACTCAGATCTTCCTTTCTCCAGACCCCCACTTTCTATTCACTGAACCACCTAACTGTCTTGTATCCATAAGAGGGAGGCGATAACATCTTTTCCCCTAAGATATGTACTAGATGTGTGACCTTGAGTTAGTCACTTCAACCACTGTTTCTCTCAGTTTCCTCATCTATAATACTACTTTTCTTGCAGGATTGCTGTGATGATCAAATGAGATCGTATTTGCAAAGTTTTTAGTCCAATGCCTGCCTATATAAATGGTATCACCCATGTAAAAAGGTGACTATATAAATGTTTATTTCCTCCCAAGTTCCCCCTCCTAGTTTCATCAGAAGAATGTAGTGAATAGATTCTCTCATAGATTTAGAGCTGGAAAGTATCTTAGAGATCATCTCATCTTATCCCTTTATCTTACAGCTTGGGAAACTCAGAGCCAGTGAGACATAGGGATTTACCCAAAGTCCCACGGGCAGGAAGAGGCAGATAAAAAATACCAAAACCATCAATGAGCTTTTCAAAAAGCACAATAAAAAATTAAAAGTTCTAAAGCTAACCTAATTTGGAAAATAGTGTGTGATCTCAGATTTGTTTTCTGGTGCCAATATTTTGTGATTCTGTAGCTGGAGTTCCCACAAGTTACATTATTCTACTCAGTGGTTTTTGTTTTAATCAAGATTATGTAATTTAGGTTTCAGGAGGCTTTTTTTTTTGCTGGAATATTGACAATGCTTTTCTTTTGTGCTCAGTAGAAAGCTTCATTATCACTAAAGCCTAAAGAGAGAAAAAGCTTGGGGGATGGAGAAAGTTATTCTTGTAGGATATGGATAAAGTTGGATCTGGATGCACACAATTCCAGATTGGAAGAAAGATGGACTAAAGGGAGGGACATCAGAGCTTATCAAAGAGGAATAACTAAGGGATATATTCACAGGCCTGAAGCAGCTCATAGTATGGAAAGGAGAAATCTTTGAAGCCAGGAAGAATGGATTCATATCCTACGACACATCTGTGTAACCTATAACCAGCCCTTAGAAGTTGGAAAGTGAATGCACTTATCCACAGTATTCAAAACTTCTCCATTTGCTATAACTGATGATTATATGATTCCATGATTAGATGTATGGTGTTGGTTGGGGAAGAATCTCTGTTTTTTTGGGGGTGTTAATAATTAAGTCAAAATATGCAAGGGGTGGTTAGGTGGCACAGTAGATAGAGCACCGGCCCTGGAGTCAGGAGGACATGAGTTCAAATCTGGTCTCAGACACTTAATAGTTGCCTAGCTGTGTGACCTTGGGCAAGTCACTTAACTCCATTGTCTTGCAAAAGTCAACCAGCCAACCAAATAAACAAAACAAAATATGCAGAAGTAGCAGAGAATTGATCCATGCTTTGTGGCATCCCAACCTCAGAGGTTGCATTGAGTGTATAATCATTTGCACCACTCTCCCTTCACTTAAATCTTGGCTTTCAAATTAAACAATTCACCAACAGCATGGTAGCTAACCTTGAAGCTGTCTTCATGCTCATTGAAAGTATCTGACAACATTGCTGAAAACATCAAACTAAAATGCATGGCAGTAAGCACAGAAACCTGTTTTTTTTTGTTTAGGTTTTTGCAAGGCAAATAGGGCTAAGTGGCTTGCCCAAGGCCACACAGCTAGGTAACTATTAAGTGTCTGAGACCAGATTTGAACCCAGGTCCTCCTGACTCCAGGGTCGGTGCTTTATCCACTATGCCACCTAGCCACCCCACAGAAACCTGTTTTAGCAACATGATAAAACTTCAGAAAGTTTTGAGTAGATGAATATTTAACAATTACTGAAAGGAAACAGAAAGGAAATTATATAACTCTAAGCTATATTTGGCACTATTACAAAATCTGACCAAATGTTAGGGTTACTTTGAAAGTTAAATTATCTTACCCATTGTTATCATTTGAGGGGGATTCTCAATAATCGACCCTCAAAGAGAATGAAGAATTTCACAATCTGAGATAATCACAAGACTGCAACACAAGCTCTGAGGAGAAAGTACACATATGGATGTTTCAATATGGATATTTTTGATAAGGGTATTTCCTCCTTTCATAGATGAATCCTGTCCTATAACCTCTATGACACATCTTATACCCACTGGATTTACTCTTATTCTGGGGTTCTAATACACTGCTTTGACTGCTTAAATTATTAATTACAAATTCTCTGTTCAGAGTAGGGGTCCCTTGTATACCATGGAAACAATGTAAAGACTGACAAATTGCCTTCTGTGGGGGGTGGGGGAGGGAAGTAAGATTAGGGGAAAAATTATAAAACTCAAAAGAAGTAAAATGCAGAGTAGGGGTCCTTAACATTATTCTCAGAAGAAATTACTTTTGAGTTAGTCGATGTACACAAATGAAGCAAAACAGAGAGGGATAGCCAATAAATTGAATGACAGAGATAAGATTCAGAAAGCTATTGACAGACTAGAGTTTTGATTAGGATCAAATAAGACAAAATTTTATCAAAGTAAATTTAAAATTAAACTTGGATTTAAAAATCAACTTTACAAATATAAGATAGGAGAGACATGATTAAACAACAATTTCTCTTTAAAAAGATCTTGGGATGTTAGTGGACCTCAAGCTCAATATGAGTTACTGGTAAGATATACTCATAGCTAAGTGAGAAAATGTGATCTTAGACTGCATTAAGAGAAGTAAACATCCAGGAAAAAGGCTATAGTAGCTCTAACTAGACTGAAGTATTAGGTTCCACTCTGCATGTCACATTTTAGGAAAGGCAACAGTAAGCTTGAGAGTTTGGAAAAGTGTTACCAGAATGGACAAATGAGGTTCATACCATATGGGGATCAGTTTAAGGACTTGGAAATGTTCAGCTTAAAGGTATTTTAGGGGAGACATTATAGTGGTCTTCAAGTATTTGATGAGCTTGTAAGAGGGTTTAGACCTATTCTGCTTGGCCCCACTTGGAAGAAGCAGTAGCAACATTTAGAAATGGCAGAGATGTGGGATCAACGTGTGGAAGAGAAATCTCTAATTTAGAGCTGCCCCAAAGTGTAATGGCTCTATTAGGAGGTAGTAAGTTTACTGTCACTCAAGTTGTACTGGGTGGCCATTGAGGACCCTTTCTGCTCTGGAATGCTGTATTCTGGATTCTGTAGCGGATCTCTCCTTTTAGATGAAAGTTGATTCTCCAAGACAGCAGAGTGCCATCACTGCCTTGACTTACCTTGATAGAATCTTTTCAAATAACTTCATCCATTTATTTAGTGGCTAAATCTGGACTTGATTTTCTACAATGGCAGCTGGGTTTATGAATGTGTTTACAGAATTTACCAGCCCACAACCAGCACTGAAGCTAATATGAGAATAGATCATCTTGAATTGATGTAATTAAATTTTGTTTCTCATCTCCCAGTCTTTCATTTCTAAAGTATTTATTTATAGTAAAGTATAACCTTTGATAAACATTCCATTGAGATCATTAGTAACTGGCTGCTTGATTTGATCCTTGCCCATTTAAAATAATATAATTAATTTCCAAAAGCCTTTTATTATTTAAATGCTGAGATGGAATGATTTTTCATGTTCATCATAGTGAGAAATGATGATGATGATGGTAATAATAATAATTAGAGTGTAGCTTTCATTGGAAAGCTTATGCAGTGCTGAGATAGATGACATTTTTATCTACCTCTTCCCTGGGTTCTCTCTGTCTCTGTCTCTGTCTCTCTCTTTCTGTCTCTCTCTCTGTCTGTCTGTCTCTGTCTCTGTCTCTTTCTGTCTCTGTTTGTCTGTCTGTCTCTGTCTCTGTCTTTCTCTCCTTGTCTCTCTCTCTGTCTCTGTCTCTGTCTCTCTGTCTCTCTGTCTCTCTCTCTCTCTCTCTCTCTCTCTCTCTCTCTGCTTCTTTTTTCTTAATGTGTCTTCATTTCTGGGTGAAACCTGACCTGGAGCTGTGGTCATTCCTGTGTCAAAGTTGCAACAACTGTGGTCACTGAACAATTACAGTGGCAGTCTGAACGGTCCTAAAGGGACAGATGTGGGACTGTGCTTTATTCCAGTGCTTAAAATACTCTGTGGCTGGGGAATGGGTTGAGATTTCAAACAGTAATACGATTTGATCTCATGTCAGAAGTTAACTCAAACCACAAACTCTTCAAGCAAATAATTCACTTCTCCAAAGGATAAGACGCCTGTATTTATGGGAGTATAAGATTGACAGGGACTTCTGAGATTCTGTGGTCCAATGGTCCCTCTCCTCCCTCCATTTGGAATCATTGGATCATATATCCAGGGCTGGCCTCTACAACTTTAAGGCAACCTTTTCCTTTATGGCAAATGAGAAAACTGAGTCCTAGATTGGGAAAGTGTCTTGTCCAAAATTACAAAGTAATTTTGTAAGTATCTTATAAGACATCTGAAATAGTGGGATAAGGGTTTCCCTAAAAGAATTTTTAAAAATGACTACTGCCTTTTCTTTCTACTTTTCTTTTCCACTCTGGCTACTGCCAATCCTCTTACAATAGTAAGATTACTTACTATTCTTAGAATGCACGACAACTGCCCACCTTCATTGCCTTGCTTAGTAAATTTCCTCTGCCAACGATATGTGCCCATTCTCTTCCCAGTCCTTTGACCAATTTCTAGCCATACTACAAGGCCCTGGTTAAGCTTTATCTCCTTCATGAAATCATTCCTGCTCCCCCAGACAGATGATACCATCCTTTCTCCCAACTCACTGCACTTATTTCCTGACTTAATTGAATACATTTTAAAAAATTATTACTTGTACATTTTGCCTTGGACTAGAGCAATCCATGATGTGTATTATAACTCCTCTATTGAACACCTTGAGGGGAGGCATCCTAATCTTTCTTGTAGCTCCATAGTACTGCCTTACACATAGTAGGTCCTCATTAAATGTTAGTTGAATGGATAAATGTGATGAAATTTTAGGAAGTTGGTCCATTTTAAGCCAGAGAGGTGCTGCTAGAACCTTCCATTCAAAGGATACCATATGTATCTCATATGAACTTAAAGATACATTTTGTCCTTCATTAGAATGTAATAATTTCCTTGAGGGAAATCCTTTTGTTTATATCCTCATGATTTAGTATAGCACTTGACACTACTAAATATTTAATAAACAAATGAAATACTGTTGATTGATCAAGATGTGAATATGTATTTGAATGGCATTAGGGGATTTATATGGCTAATTAGAAAAATTCTCTAAATCCATATTTATTTTGAACATCCATACTTCTCTTTTTGAAAAAATATTTTATTTACTTTTCCAATTACATGCAAAGATAATTTTCAACAATCATTCTTTTGTAAGGTTTTGAGTATCCCTTTTTTTTCTCATTCTCCCTTCCCTCCCTCTTTCCCCTGATAGAAAGCAATCTAATATGGGTTATATGTATATAACTATGTTTAACATGCTACCTCCAGTCATTCTGATTCATATCTGGCCACTAGATCCAGAAGACTTTGGAGGAGAAAAGGAGGCTGGTGACTTAGCACAGCCCCCCCTCACTCAAATCCAATTCATGTGTTTGTCATGGCATCACCTCCCTGATGTTGTGGTCTTCTTTGAGAACAAAGGACAAGCATCATCATCATCATCATCATCATCATCATCATCATCATCTTCTTCTTCTTATTAATCACATTGTGAAAGAAGAATCAAATCAAAAAGGAAAAAAAAAGACATCAGCGGGAAAAAACGCTCCATAAGACAGCTTTTAAAAATCGAAGATAGTAAACTTTGGTTTGCAATTAAACTCCACAGTTCCCTCTCTGGATATGGATGGCATTTTCTTGCACAAGTCTTTTAGAATTATCTTTGATTATTGTACTGCTGAGATGAACATGTCCATCATAGTTGATCACCACCCAATGTTGCTGTTAGTGTTCTTCTGGTTTTGCTTACTTCACTCAGCATCAATTTATATAAGTCTTTCCAGGCCATTATGAATTTCTAGCTCTCATGTTTTCTTATAGAACAATAGTGTTTCATCACATTCATATACCACAATTTGTTCAGCCATTCCTTAATTAATTGGAATTTCCTCAACTTTCAATTCTTTACCACTATGAAAAGAGCTGCTATAAATATTTCTGAACATGTGGGGCTTTCCCCCTTTTTTATGATTTCCCCAAATACAGACCTAGTAGTGGCATTGCTGGATCAAAGGATATGCAGTTTTATTGTCCTTTTAAGAGTAATTTTCATACTTCTTTTTTAAAGTTTTTTTCAAGGCAGTGGGGTTAAGTGGCTTGCCTGAGGCCACACAGCTAGATAATTATTAAGTGTTTGAGGTCGGATTTGAACTCAGGTCCTCCTGACTCCAGGGCCGGTGCTTTATCCACTGCACCACCTAGCTGCCCCAACATTCATACTTCTTGATCAGTACATTCGTAAAATTTTTTTCTTTACATATTTTTCTTTAATATCACCTTCATTTCTTTTTTACCCAGAGGACCACCCTCTTCCCCATAACTAAGAGTAAAAAAGAACAGGGAAAAGAAGTTCAGCAAAACCAATACACTGAATATGTAATATTCCACACTCACCATTCCTCGCTGCTGCAAAAGAAGGAAGGGAGGGACATGCTATTTTTCTTTTTCTAGCTTTTATTAAATTTTGCGTCTTCAATCAACAAAAATTGATTTCTTTTTCTTTTCCACACTCCATCCCTATTGGAAAAAGCAGAAAGGAAAAACTTTGTAATGAATATATAGTCAATAAAAACAAATTCCCACATTGCGCTGTCCAAAAAAATATCGCAAACAATAGTAGCACCTCTCCACCAGAAAAATTCTTTATTTTTTTAATTTAAATTGATTTTTGTATTATTTTTCTAATTACATGCTATGTTGTTTTTCTGGTAATAATTTATTTGCAAATTTATAATTTAACATATTTTTCTACCACCCTCCCATCCCCCTGGTGGCAGTCTGGTAAAAGTTGTTCAATATTACATATTAGTCATTTCAAGCAAGAGGAATCAGGACGAAGGGAAAAGAAAGAAAAGCATGAGATAGGAAGGAAAAAACAAGAAGTTTTAGAAAAATGAATATATTCTATATTAAGATTCTGGGTTTTTTTCTCCTTCTGGATGTGAATGGCATTGTCCATAACAGGTCTCCCTGGTTTGTCCTAGCTTTCTGAACTATTGAGAGCTGCTGCATCCATCATAGTTGATCAATTCACAATATTATTGTTAATGTGTTTCATATTTTCTTTGTTCTGCTCCCTTGCCTCATCATCAGTCCATGCAAGTCTTTCCACGCTTCTCTAAAGTCTCACCACTCATGGTTTCATATAGAACAGTCATACTCCATAACATTCAGCCATTTCCCATTTCCCGATTAATGGGTATCATCTCAATTTCCAATTCTTTGTGCTTACAAAAAGTGCTGCTACAAATATTTTTGAAACTGTCATCAGGGCTGGTCTAAGGATCAAATGAGAAGCTGTTTTTAAAGCACTCTGCAAACCTTAAAGCTTTAGATACATTTGAATTATTATTTGTAGTAGCAGTAGTCATTGGTGTCGTCATTATCATCTTCACCTCATTCTGCATCCTGAGTCTACCACATTTATCTCAGGAGATAGATATAATGCTTCATCTTTGGTTCATTGAAACCATGGTTGGTCATTGCATTAATCACAGTTCCTAAGTGTGTCAAAGTTGTTTATGCTTATAGTGTTGGTATTATAGTTTACATTGGCTTTTTGATTCTACTCACTTCATTTTGCATCAGTTCATACAAATCTTCCCAGGATTCACTGCATCCAAAGGAGCTATATTTTCTCATTTCTTCTTTGGGATTAAAATAGTACATTATAATTATGTTGAATTCAGGTTTGTTTGTTTGTTTTTTTCCCGATTGTTGTTCTCCCCAATGTCTATTATTTTTTGATTCTTGTAATTTCACTTTTTTGGATTGTTTTCAAAAAACAAATGAATATAAAATAAAAAAAAAAAACTAGGTGTTTAAATGAAACCAACTTAGAAACACAAAAGAGACAGATTAAGAAAAATTGGGTAAGATCTTCCCAACACTATTGTTAAATTTGACATGAATGAAGCACCATTAGGAGACTGAATTGTTTTTCCCATGGTGGGGAATGTGTTAGCCCTGACCAGGTCAGACTCCCACCCTCAGGCTCCTTTTTGATCAGTGACTGAGATGGCTGACTGGAGTGTGGTCTGATAGCAGGTAAAGACTCCAGGTTTTATTGACTTTGTTGCTGTTTCTACTTTTTTTTTTAACTCACTTCTTTCACTCTCCTCTTTCTTGGTTTTTGATTTCTGTCCTTCACTTCCCAGTTTTCCTTTGAATCTTTTTGTTCAGCCTGAGGATAATAGAAGAGGTTTTGGTATTCAACCCCGACCTCTTTTTAAATCTTGCTGATTTCCAGGATTCCCAATGAACTCCATCCACTTGCCTCTTTATTTTTCATAAGAATTCTGTGAGTCAGAGGGGGTCAAGTATAATTCCTTGTCCTTTTAAAGTTGGCTTTGGCCCAATAGATAATTCTCTTCTGCATCTGATTATTTTCCCATGGAAATTCAGGTACAATGGAAAAAATTTGACCTATTTTGGTTATATCTGTGAACCCTCTGAAGAAGAAATAAATAGATATTTGTATAGAGCCAGGCACAATACTGAGTGTTTTTTTTTTAACAAATATTATCATTTTATCCTCATAACAACCCTAGTAAATAGGCATGATTATAATTCTATTTTAAAGCTAAGAAAACTGAAGCAAATGGAGATGAAGTGACTTGTCTAGGGTCACACAGCTAGTAAGTGTCTGTGGCCAAAGATAAACTCAGGTCCTCCTGTTGCCGAGCTCAGAACTCTTTTCACTGTATCACCAACTGTCTCTGAGAAAGAATGGGCAGAGTATCATTTCCTGGACTGTCATGGGCAAGCTCTGAGAGACCCTCTCCACAATGAATCCTTGGGCAAAGGTATCTTACTCTTTGTATCCTATAAAAGATTATTTTTGATTACAGTCAAAATTTTAACACTTTTTTATATGGACATGTAACTGGAACCAAATTTGTTGGTTTCATTGATCACTAGTTTGGAAAGAAAAAAACCCTACATGACCTGCATGTTTATATTTCTGTGAAAGATCAAAGATATTTTTAAAAATTAAATTCTTTTTTGATAAACCAGAACATATTTTTCTCTTTTTTTTTACTTCTCCCCCAATGATGAAGAAAAAGGAAAAACAAAACTTGTAACAAATATATTCAGTTAGGTAAAACAAATTCCCTAATTGTCCATGTCCAGAAAAATGTGCTTCCTTCTGGATGCTGGGTCTCTTACCTCTAGGATGTGAGTATTTAATAGGATGCAGACCTCAGTAGTAGTTGGTCATTGCATCGATCTAAAATATCTAGCTCAAAAAGCATTCTCAAAACTCATTTTCTTTAGAAAAAGCCTTACTTTCTCTCTTCTTGCATATACTTACATACAATAATAAGCTAGGATTTGTCCAAATGGGAATCTCCCAGATGCTGGAACTCCCTCTATCAGTGTGAATAGCAAGACTTTTAGGAAAGATCATTAAGTAAGTCGTCGCTTTCAAGTTGCAAAGAACAGTGGAAGCCATTTAATCTAGCTATCACCATTGTGGTCATCCTTGTTGCTATCTTTTCTTATCTCCTCTTTTCCCATGGACAAAGTGCTTATATTTTCAGTATAGAAAAATGTTAAAGTGTTGAAAAATATTGAAAAATAGTGCAGAGAGATGAGGGGTCAATGCAAAGCACCTTGAGAGAAAACTATGGATGGACACTTCATTAGGATGGACAATAGGCAGAAGGGGAAGGTCAATTTAAGAGATGTTGAGATGCCAAAGTGTTATGTTATTTAAAATCCAAACTTCAGCTGTGCCCTTCAACTCAATTCAACAATTAGATAGGTGTTCATTAAGCATTACCAACCCTGCTCTGGGCTACAAAAGACAAGAATGAAACAGTTCATTTCCTCTAGGAGCTTCCATGATATTAGGGGGAAGCAGGTACTCCAACACATAAATGTGGAAAGTGTGCAAAGCAATTCTAAGATGGTGGAGAGGGACAAGATTTGGTAATAATTTGGGGAATTCCAGAAGGTGTTGTCTAGGAAATACTTGGACTCAGCCTTCAGTGGAGGTTGGAATTCCAAGAGTCAGAAGTGGGAAGAAGTCTATCCATGTAAGGGACTCAGCCTGTGCAAAGATCCAGTGGCAGGAACATAGGGAATATAAAGGGGAGTAATTGGAGCCAAGCTGGGAAGGATGTTAAAATGAAGATTAGCCTGCCTAGAAACAAAATTTCTCAATACAGTAGATTAAGATGTTGGTAAAATCCATGTCATTCTAATGAACTTCCATTCTGTTTCCTACTTGGGTTGTGAGATCGATTAGATTTTAGTACTTCAATGGACCAAAGGAGGTTATTCTTTCTATTGATGCAAATTGTGGCCCATCCATGTCTTTTCATCCTGTGTGTTTCCTTCTCATTAATTTTCCCTAAAGAATATCTTCATTGGTAGAGACAGTATTGACAGTATGGTCTTTCCTCAGACCCAGTATTCTGTTCTTCAAAGATCCCATAGGATGTAACTAACTCTAGGAGGAGGTCATCAGCACAAGAACCCAGGTCCCAAGGCAGGAGCTAAAGCTGGAGACAGAAGAGAAAAAAGGAAGAAGTATTTATTTAGCAATATTATGTTAAGTGCTTTATAAAATTTCTCTCATTCGATAAGCAGATCAAAATAAACACTGACCATCATCACAAATTATTGCAAATCTAGAGACTCTAAGTTGGAGTCATTCTATAATAGCTGCAAGAAGAGACTTAAAAGGAAAAAAATTTTCTACTATGACTATATGAAAACCTAGAAGAAATCAAGTAAGAAAAAAAATTAAATGAATGCATGGGAGAAAAAAATTAAGACAATTTATAGTTTAGAAGAGAAAGTGGTGAACCTTATTCAAGTCAACTTGGTCTTTCATTAAAGAGTTATAGGTTCTGTCATCATTCTACTCATCCTTCAGTTTCTGAATGCTTCTTATAAAATGTGAGGTTCCCTACTGAACATAACATTCCAAGGAAGGTCAAACCAGCCCAGATTAATGAAAACTTTCAGATTTATTAAAAAACCAGAGAGCAAAGTAAAGACAGAAAAATCTTTTGATAAACTCCATAAAAGAAGTCCCCCAAACCCCTCTAATCTTGAATCTCTAAATACCTTTAAGTCTCTTCAAACATGTCTCAAACTGAACTCCTTAACTCTGCCCCCCCAACCCCAAGTCCTTTTTTCTTCCTTATTTTCTTATGACTATCAAGAGTATTTCCATCATCTGAGTCACCTTGGCATGCAACCTAGGTATCATCCTCAACTCTAACTCTCTCTCATTTCAAACCACTTATTCCATGTGCTACCAAGTCCCATCCATTCTACCTTCACAACATCTCCCCTGACACTGTGGCTATGATGATGCAGATCGGTATCACCTCATTTCTGGACTACCAAAATAGCCTGCTGGTAGAACTCCTTGCCTCAACTCTATCTTCCCTCATTTATCAAAGTGGTCTGTCTAAAACTACCATCTGATCATATCATTCTTTTGCTCAACATAAACCAGAGGCTTCCTATTGCCTCAAGAAACAAATATGAAATTATCTGACATTCAAATGCTTCATGATTTGACGTCTCCCTTCCTCTCCAGTCTTTTTACTCTCCTCCACACACTTAGTGATCCATTGGTACTGGCCTTCTTGTTCTTCTTGTTCCTTGAACCATGACATTCTATCTTTGAGAATTGACTGTGCTTCAGACTTGGAATTTTCTCTCTCCTCCTGGCTTCCTTAGCTTCCTTATCTTTCTTCAAGTCCCAGATAAATCTCACCTTAGATAGGAAGCCTTTCCCAATCCCCCTTAACATTAGAGTGTCCTTCTGAGGTTGTCTCCATTTTTTTTCCCTGGTTTATACCTTGTTTGAACTTGCTTACATCTTTCCTTCTTTATGACACTGTGAGCTCTTTGAGAGCAGGGATCATTTTTTTTTTTTGCCCTTTTTTGTAGCCTCATTATTTAGCATAATGGCTGCTAGGTGTTTATTAACTATTGCTTGACTTGACAAAACCCAGAAAGGTTAAGGGACTTGCCCAGGAGCAGAGATTGAGCCTCTTTGTAAATCTACCAAGTTATCTACTCCAGAAATTCCCAATGTTTTTTGTTCTGTGAACCTCTTTCAACAACAAAATGCATTGTGATCTGGGTAATGCAAAATATTCCTGATAAGATTCTTTTAGACATATTCATTCAGTGCTTATAATAACTTTTGTTCCCCCAAACAACAAAGTAAAATTCATATTATATAATTATAATCATAAAAGATAAAGCTTCATTTTATTTATAATATGAAAACTCTACCTATAAAATTATTAATAATTTGTGTGGAACATCCTGAAAGAATTAAAAGAAGGAATCTAGCAAGATTCATATGCTTACTATTATCTTCAAGACTCCATATCAAATTTCTTTATTTTTATAAATTTTATAGAATATAAACAGCACTTTTAATAAATAAATTACAGTTTGGAAGACATTTAATGCAATGAATGTCAAATGTAAACTTTGATGTTGGATTTTTTTTTTATTTGAACAAGGTTTTGTGTGTTTGACTCAAAATTTAACAAACTTGGCCTTAAATCTGATTTTGTATTGGAGTTTATTTCTGAATTGTGATTAAAAAAATAAAATAAAAATGCTCACTTACACAGATATGTGGTAGAAAATCTTAGGAGAATTTTACTAAGTCTTTTGCTGAGAGATGGAAACTCGTTTTTAAACTTTTTACTCATCAGACCAGTTGACAAGAATGAGTAGCTAGTTATTTTGTAAAATATTTATTTTTATTTTTAAAACCTATTTATTTTCAATAGTCATCAAAAAATTGAGTTCCAAATTCTCTTCCCTCCCTTCAGCTCTTTTCCCATCCACTGAAGAGACAAACAGTATGATATCAATTATAAACCATGTTTCAAAAAAATTCCCCAAATTTAAATGCAAGAAAAATAAAGAAAATGAAAAAAGTATGCTTTAAATTGTACTCAGAGTTCATCAGTTCTGCCTCTGGAGGCGGGTCGTATTTTTCATCATGAATTCTTTAGAACTGTCTTGGATCATCATATTAAGCAGTATAGTTCAGTTTATGCTTAGTTTATCATTGTTCTAATATTGCTGTTACTATGTTCAATGTTCTTAAAAATGTCTATTTTTTTCTACTGGAGAATGACAACCTTTGTATTAAATGATAAAGGTATTTAAAGTGTAGTTGCATACATTGTTTAGTTGTTGCTTTTGTTTTTAAACAACGTTTACCTCTAAACTAACTTTTGTAAATATTTTCTTTAAGTGGGACTTCTACCACTTACACACTAGCTGCACTCTTTATTTTTTATTTTTTAAAATTTTTTTTAAATTTTAAGAGAATGGGGGCTAAGTGACTTTCCCAAGGTCACACAGGATATTATTAAGTGTCTGGTTTGAATTTAGGCCCTCCTGACTCCAGGGCTGGTGCTCTATTCACTGCGCCACCTAGCTGCCCCTAGAGATATTTTCAAAAAATAATATTTTCCCCAATGACAAGTTAAAGCAATTTTTAAACACTTAAAATTTTGAGTTCTAAATTTTCTATCTCCTTTCCTTTTTTCCATTCCTGGGATAATCATTTAATATAGATTATACATGTACTATTATGTATGTCTATATTATTCGTGTTGTGAAAGAAGATGCAGATTAAAAAAACACTGAAAAAATAAAGTGAAGAATAGTATGCTTAAATCTGCATTTCTCTGATTGTAGATAGCATTATTCATCTTAAATCCTTCAGAATTATTTTAGATCATCGCATTGCAGAGAATGGCTAAGATATTCACAACTGATCTTCATATATTATTGCTATTACTGTATACAATGTTCTCATTTTGCTCGCTTCACTTTGCATCATTTAATGTAAGTTTTTCCAGGTTTTACTGAAATCAAACTGTTCATCATTTCTTATAGCACAATAGTATTTGAGATACTTTATTAAATGAATATGACTGACCAGTGCCAAACATTTCATCTAAAAATCCATCAGATAACATAAGTGGAGGATGTTTAAAGCAGTAAATAACCTTGATACTGAAATGGGAGGCAATGTAAGGTTTATTTCTGCAGAACTTTTGTGACAGTCTGCTTTGGTTTCAAGATGGCCAATGAACACTCCCAGTGATCATGATTTTCCAATGCTGTGAGAACACTAACATTCATAGCATCTTGATCACATAATTAAACAGCTGATGAGATATGATTACAGGGTAATAGAGGGGAATGAGAGAACTAGTCTAGTGCAGTGTACAGAATGCAAATGTGTATGCATCTAGTTACTGGGAATCGGTTTGTCCTCAAATGTCAACTCTGTGGCAGTTTGGAAACAATTTGATGGCAGGTTGAGAAACTATAAGAATGTGTTGTACTTGGACAGATGTGGACCTAGTTTGATGTAAAGTATTGTATGCATGATCATGATTTTTAAATAGTTGCAGAAAGAAAGCTATGATTCTTTGAGTGTGTTCCTAATGTAATTAGTCATTGCTTAAGGTGCCAATGAGATATTTTTAGTATAAACCCTTCGGATAGTTGTCATGAATGTAATGGATCCCTAATATCTTTATGATCAAGGGTAAAGTTTTCAGTTTGCCTTTTAAAACCCTTAACAACCTAGCTCCTTCCTACCTTTCCATTCTTCTTACACTTACTTCCCTCACACTGTCCCATCTAGCTACCTTGGTCTACCTGCTGTTCCTCTCACATGAAACTTCATCCTCTGATTGTGCCCTTGGGTTGTCTGCTCCTTATGCCTGGGATTCTTTCCCTTCCCACTTCAGCCTCTTATCATTCTTGGCTTCCTTCAAGACTCTGCTCAAATCTCAATCAGCAAGGGGACTTTCCAAATGTTCCACTCTGCCTCTGCAACTATCCCAGTGCTTCCCCTAATTATATCATCTCCAACCCATCTTGTCTATCTCTTATTTGAATGCAGGTGCTTGCATATTGCCCCTCCTATTAGACTGGAAGCTCTTTGAGAGAAGGGACTGGTTTTACTTGCATTTGAATCCCTACTACCTGGCCCATGATATGTGTTATTGTGACTCACATTTTGGTCAGTCTGGGCTGCTTAACAAATAAATGGGGCTGAGGATGACAGTATTTCATACCATCTCTCCTTGACTTATCAAATGCTCTTTGACCCCTGGCTGACTCTTTCAGTTGCTTGGGTGACAGACTCCTCTATAAAACCACTTCCAGATAGCAAATGTTTTATGTTTTCTAGAAAATGACCATTATCGATGGAGCCATTTTTCATACTCTTTTTAAAGCCCTTCTTGTTCTTTCCTACCAGATGAGTAGAAAGAGGAAAGAAAAAGAAAACTCACGGGATCATAAAAAATCCAACTCAAACCAAAACCAAAAAAAAACCACATTTCAAGAAGTGAAAACATGAATCAAGGGACACAATAAGTAATTATGAACTGTAAAACACAACTCTTCTGGGTGTGGAATGTTTTACAAAAAGTACAATAATTCTCATCTGTGGTCATATCAACAGATCTATAATCATTTATTAAGTGCCCAAGGGCACCGTGCTAGGGGCTGGGGAAAACAAAGAAACAAAGTGAATGAATGAAATATACTATATTTTTTTTGGGGGGGGATTTTTGCAAGGCAGTGAGTTTAAGTGACCTGCCCAAGGTCTCACACCTAGGTAAGTTTTAAGTGTCTGAGGTCAACTTTGAACTCAGGTCCTCCTGACTCCAGGATCAGTGCTCCATCCACTGTACCAGCTAGTTGCCCCAATAAGCTTTACTTTCAAGTAGTTTCTGTTCTACAGAGGAGGACAGCCTACATACATACATGCTACATGTAGAAATACAAATCTTACACAGTAGTCTGGAGGGAGAACACTAACAGCTGGAAATATCAGAAAAGATTTTAGT
Source organism: Macrotis lagotis (assembly GCF_037893015.1). Classification (NCBI taxonomy): domain Eukaryota; kingdom Metazoa; phylum Chordata; class Mammalia; order Peramelemorphia; family Peramelidae; genus Macrotis; species Macrotis lagotis. Next base: position 15,249,757 of record NC_133659.1, read on the forward strand.
GAGTAGATTGTACTTGTCTATTTTGGTACCTGTTAGCAGCAGACCTGGGACATAAATCATGACTATAAGGAAGGGCCACATCCAGACATCAGTCTAATATGAACTTAATTCTATTTATTTGACCAAACCAGTTGAAGCTATACTAGAAGTAGAGGAACTTTCCAAAACATTTTATCTAGGCAGCATTGACCATGAGAAACTTCTTTTTTCATTTCATTGGGGTCTCTGCTCCTGATTTGGGGGGGGGTTCAAAAACCTTTCAGGGGAGAGAGAATGGTTGGGGCTGCCAATAGTGCTTGCCTTTATTTGGTCTATGTGATATAGGGGTTGGATGGGGAAGAAAATGAACCAGAAGCAGGAAGAGAAAGGGAAAAAAAGGAAATGGAAGAAAAACTCAAAAAAAAAAAAAAAAAGGAAAGAAGAGGAGAATGAAATAAAAGAGAGGCACAGAAAGAAGGGAGTCTTGAATGAATACATTCTAATGCACTCCAATAGGACCTTTGGGAAAAGACATACATACACACATAAGCATGCATATACATAAAGACATGTGTGTTTGTGTATGTCTATATCTCTCTATACATGTATTTATTTTTCTTTCTCTTGAAGTTTGTAGATAAGTCTATAATGAAGCTGACAAAATCTTGATTGGCCTGTTCTGTCCTCCCACATCATCTCCCCATCCTAGCTGGCAGCTTCATCTCCCAGTAACCGATCCATCAGAGATGTCCTATTTCATCTAATGAACCTAATTTCAGACAAAGGTAACTGCCACCTTTTGTTTCAGCCCATGCTTTTATTTTTCAAAAACCAGAGTTGACCCTTGAACTCAATCTGTACTTGCCTATTGATGCATAAATATCTATAATATCACAGTAAATTAAATTCCATTTTAAAAGGGTTTCTATTTAACAATCTGTCAGAACTTTCCACTGACTGTTTGATTTCTGGTCTCCTCTGTCCACTGACAGGTTTATCTCAAGATAGCTTGATTAATGAAACCCTTGATTTGGGAGTTAAACCCATGTCCAATTGCTGTCCTCCCTTAAAGCTTGCTTGGGGAACATTGTGGTCTGGCTACTGGCTTCCCCAAACTTCAAACCTCTTTTTCTGCACAAGGAGCCAGGGTGAAATGAACAGGCTGGACCTCTGGGGTTCTGCCAGGACGGGTGGCATTATCATGCCACTTTCTAGTCAGAAGGGCTGGGCCACACCAGCTTCTAACCTTTGGGGTTTAGAAAAATGTTTCAGAGTTAGGACAAACAAACAGCAATTGGTTTTCCTTTGAATGACCAGTCAGGCATGGGGAGGAGGCGTGGCAGCAGGCTCCCCCAGGACAGAGGAATGATCAAGTGCCTACTGAAGGGAGGGGCAAGAGAAAAAGAGAGGAAGACAACATATGGGAGGAGGCTGTTCATGAAGCCAAAGGGCTGGGGAGCTGATAGCTCTTTAGGAAACGTAATTTATTTTATTAACAGATACCCTGCAAGCAGCTCGTACAGGAAAATAGAAAAGCCCAACTGTGTTGTATGTCATTCCTGACAAGTATTCACACTGGGGACTGATGCTCATGTTGCAGCATCTCCTTCTGGGCCCACCTGCCAGGGAAAGCCTTGCAAAACAGAACGTCCTACATTGGCCAAGGTCCCGATGTGGTCCAGGCCTTCTGTTTTGGTTGCAGCTTAAATGTTTTGGGTTCAACTGCAGAAGCCGCACACAAATCAAATGAGCTAGCATCTTTCAGGTGCTTCTGGCCCTATTTGGGGAGCTGCCCTCATCTAGAGGATTCCATTTTGGCATCTAAGTGGTTTTGGTTTCCAAGCATGAACAATGCTTGGACAAGGGCAGCAAGCTCACTCACCTCTGGTTGTGTTGAACCTTGCCTCTGGAGTACTTCTGTTTTTTATGTTTTTTAGAAAACAGCCAAGTTTTTTGGCTACCTTAAATTTTCTTTTTCTTTCTTTCTTCCCCCCTTCCTTTTCTTTCCTTTTTGTCTTTCTCTCTCTTTTCCTTTTTCCTCTCTCTACTGCCCCCATCTTGGACTCAGACCAAGGGCTGGGCCTGCACCACAAGCTCCTGGCATTCTCCCAGTCCCCCAGAAATGTTGCTCTGAATCATCAGAGATGTGGTCCTGCTGAGTCGGGGCTCCCTGTCTGGTGTCCACTGGAAGCAAGAGGGCAAGACTTGGGAGAAGCTCCAAGAAAGCCCTCTCCTGTCTTCTCACCTCCAGGGAGGCCAAGGAGAAAACAGGTTGGCAGCTTCTCCAGATGCCAAAAATGAACCTGGCGGAGCATATACAAGTCCGATCTGATTCTGTGGCCATCCGTGAAAATGAATTCACCCAAGAATGTGTCCTTCTGGCCAAAAATGAATGTAGCCTCCTAGAGAATCTCAAGTCAGGCAGAAGGCTAACCAGGTCTCTTTTTTGTACTGAGATGGTTGTGTTTGTTATTGTTAAGTTCATCATCATCATCATCATCATCATCATCATCATCATCATAGCTAACCTTTATCCTGACATAAATGGGCTGTCCCTGTCAGGTTAACTTTCCAACACTCTAAGAGATGGTCAGAGAAGTTTTCTTATCTATTCCAGTGAAATCACCCATCCATCCCCATCCCTACCATTTTCTGAGTACCTTTAAGGCTTGCAAAATGCTTCACATATATTGTCTCATTTAGTTCATGTGAGATGCTACATTATTTTTTTTAGGTTGCTACATTATTTTTATTCCCATTTTGCATCTGAGAAAACTACACATGAAATAGTTTGCCCAAAGACACACAGCAGACAAGTGTCTGAGGCAGGATTTGAATCCAGGTCTTCCTCCATAATGGGTCATGCTTCTTCTCAGTGGAAGGTGCTTCATCCCTTTGAGCTGTCCATGTTTTCTGAAAGAAGAGACTGACCAACGGCAAAGCTTTGACATAGGACAGAGCAAGGAGAGAGGTCAGTCTGGGCCCTTGCTGGGGTGTGGGCAGGACCCTGGGTCTGGAGGAAGGACCTGTGTGTGAATTCTGCCTCTGCTGTTGATGATATGCATTACCCAGGGCAAAGAGCATGACTTCTCCATGCCTCAGCTTCTCATCTGCAAAATGAAAGGGCTGGACAAGTTGATTTCTAAGAAAAGGAATTATTAATTCCTTTGTCAGATTGGTGAAACCTGGATATGTCGCAAAACAATGTGTGTAGGTATGCATGCTTAGATGGATGCACAATATACATACACATTTACACACATGCACAAATATATTAATATAAATAGATAAGGTTGCAGAGAAAAGAAACCAATTGTATTTAAAAATTATTAAATATATATTATGTATTTACATTATATATGCATATATCTAAGCAAATGCTTTTAAATTATAAAAATAAGGCTATGAAGGGAACCACCTACCTTGAAAAGTAGTTAAACACCATATCTTATGTTTACATTTTATATACAATATCTGTGTATTATATCAAAAATGTTTTAAAATCCATATACACAGTGCATGGGATTGCAAAGGAAATCAATGATATTGAAAAGCAGTTTACAAGCTTATATGTCCAAACAAATTTGCCAATGCTTGTGGAGAACCCTTGTTTTCAGATGTCTGCAACCATGGGCCATTTTCACCTCTCTCTCCCCCCCCAGCCTCACTCCTCAGGGGATCACTGCTTTGGATTTCTGATTTCAGAGGAAGGGGCTTCCTCCAAATTCCTGCCCAATCCTTCCACTTGATCTATGTGACCTTGAGCAAGTAATTTCTCCTTTCTAGAATGACAGACTTGGGCTCCATGATCTCTGATATCCCTTGGAGCCCACCTACATGATTCCTGGGCCTTGTCTCAATGGTTCCAAAGAAGACCAACCTCAGTTTGCTCATTGGCAATGAGTGACAGGCTCCACACTGTAACACTTGGGATTAATGGGAAGAACTCAGCTTTCCTGTTCTGTTGGTGCCTCTTTTCAAATGGCTCCAGCCATGCAAGACAGTGAGAGGGGAAAAATACTGTGAAAGAAAACATTTGTCCCAACATTAAGGGAAAAAAACCTCTTGACTTATCAACTTAGACTTTTGGACTTGAATCCTCTTGACTCCAAGGCCAATGACTCTATTCATTGGACCACCTTGCTGCCTTTTCCTTCCAGGCCCTTCCATTCACAGCTGTCCCATCTGTCCTCTTGGGGAAGTTAATCTGGGTAAGCAGACAAATGATAAAAAGCTAACTCGCCTTCACCTTGGATCCTGGCTCATCCTGATCAAACCAAAGCTTCCCTGGTGGAGGGGGGCTTGGCAAAGGGTGCCCTCATTGCCTGAGTCTAAGGAGCTGCTCTGGCAGAATGTGTCAAGAAGGAGGCAGAGTTATCTTTTTTTGCTGCCTAGATTGTAAATGAGACCGGGGGGTGGTCACCTAGTTCTGGTTCATTGAAGTCATGGAGGAGGAGAATTGAGGCATCTGTCCATCACAACCTTGAAAACTGAGTTTTGTGACTGCCTTTGGCTCTCCTCACAAAGCCTAAAGGGACCTGAGCAGTCTATCCAGTCCAAGGTCTTCCTATCACAATGAGGAAACTGAGGTGCAAACCTAAAGGTAACACCAAGGGTGAGAGAGGAAAGAGTCAAGACACAATGCAACAAAACTTGGTTCTTTGTATTATGTCTTCTTCATTTCCAGGTATTAGTCGTTGATGCCTCTGATTTGAATCTTCTCTTGTAACAAAGAAAAAAGAGAGGAGCAAATCAACCAAGACAGGGATAGATAGTATCTGACTCTGTGTTCAATATTCTGTACCCATAGATCCCCACTTTTTTCCTCCACAGAGAGAAAATGGAAAGCAGTGTTGTACAAAGGAAACTGTTGGTTCCCCTGTGTCTGACAACAATCAGCTACAAGACCTTAGGCAGGTCTCCAAGATGGCTCTCAAAGCTCAACAATTCAAACCTGCAATTTAATGAGTAATTACATGAAACCAAGACTGATGACTTATAAAATCTTTGATTGGGTTGGAATCCTGTTATTTGCCATTTGTATGACCCTAAGTGAGTCACCTCCTCTCTCTCCCCCTCAGTTTCCCTATTGTAAAAAGGGAGGCTTTAGACTAGATGACCTCTAAAATCCTTCCCAATGCATTATGGTTTTGGTTTTGTGTCCTTGGACCCGAATTCTTCATTGAAACCAGTTTTACTTCTTGTCACTTTTGGTTCTGCTAGTGCCTTGGTTCAGTAGACTTCTCTGAACTTCTTTTATGTCAGATGGGACATTATCCATTGCTTTTCCAGACCCCAGTTTGCTCCATCATTCTCTGAGCCATGGGCATCTGCTTGGCTGATGGTTCTTTGCTACTACAAAAGTTCTGCTTATAAATGTGAAGTTAAAGCTTCAGTCTTCTAGCTGTGCAGACCATCTTAATCTCTTTTCCAACACAGGAAAAATGATAGCAACATTTAAGGAGTGTCTGCTCTTTGCCAGGTGCATATGCACTAAGCACTTTACAATATTATCTCATTTGATCCTCACAACAGCCCTGGGAGGGAAATGCTATTTCCTCCATTTTATAGATAAGTAAATTGAGGCACCCAAAGTTGCCCAGGGTCACATAGCTAGTTAAGAGTCTGAAGGCAGATTTGAACTTAGGTCTTTCTGACTCCCAGCCTGCAGCTTGAGCAGTTATGTCATCTAGACAGAAAAGAGTGTAATATTTAATTCAATAGGAGTATGACCTACAGTGAAGGTGCCTGGAAGGAAAGGGCAGCAAGGTAGTCCAATGAATAGAGTCATTGGCCTTGGAGTCTAGAGGATTCAAGTTCAAATCTGACTTCAGACATTTGACTCCTACTAACTGTGTGACCTTGGGCAATGCACTTAACCTCATACGCAGGGCCATCTCCAGTCATCCTGATTCATATCTGGCCACTGGACCCAGATGACTCTGGAGGAGACAGTGAGGCTGGGGACTTTGCCCAGACCTCCCTCACTCACATCCAGTTTACATGCATGTCTTGGCATCACTTCCCTGTAGTCTTGGTCTTCTTCAAAAATGAAGGACATTTCAGGGGCAGCTAGGTGGTGCAGTGGATAGGGCACCAGCCCTGGAGTCAGGAGGACCTGAGTTCAAATGTGGACTCAGACACTTAATAATGACCTAGCTGTGTGGCCTTGGGCAAGCCACTTCACCCCATTGCCTTGCAAAAAAAAAAGAAAAAGAAAATGAAGGGTAGGTGTTTCATCCTGAAGCAGGTGGACCTCTTCTATACCATAACTAAAAGTACAGTAGGATCATGCAATGGACTGAAAGCAATCACTTGGAAAATCTGTGGCTGTGATGCCCTGCTGGAGGGGTGTTTTGCCATCTACCTGTATCCCTGACAAAATGCATTTTTCATATTTGGACAAGGTAGGGTGCAGCAGGGTCTCTGATTCCATCCCTAACTCCCTTCCCTTCATGTCTCCAGCACTAGTACAGAGCCTGGTATGGTCTAGATAGGTTGATTTATTGAAGAGATCTTAGAAAGAAATACATTAGCCATCCTTGATAAGTGATTCTTCTCTCAATTTGATGTACATACCATTGCTTTGTTTTTGTTGCTTTTTGGGTATTTTTTTTGCTTCACGGATGCCTTTTTAAAAAATAATTTACTCATTTACTGATATGTAATTCCCACACATGGCCCTTCCTTATAAAAAAAGAAACACAATTAAGCAAAACCAATTGATGAAAAACTCAAACCATTCACCATATTTTACACTTCATGAGAAAAGATGTACAAACATTTTCTTTAGGAAAAAACTCCTTAAAAAAGTAGACTTGGCCAAATAGAAAAGGAGGCGCAAAACTTCACTCAAGAAAAGAATTCTTTAAAAATTAGTACTGGGTAAGTGGCAACTAATGATTCCATGAGATATCAAGAAGGAATAAAATAAAATCAAAGAATAGAAAATATGAAATATCTTGAACTACCTGAAAGTCAAACTCAAAAAAAGAGTCTACACATTCTATGTCAAGAAATTATCACAAAAAAACTGCCCTGACATCCTAGAAGCAAAAGGTAAAATAAAAATGGAAAGAATCCACTTATCACCTTTTAAAAGACAGTCCAAAATGAATACTCCTAAGAATAGTATAGCCAAATTTCAGAGCTCCCACATCAAGGAGAAAATATTAAAAACAGTCATGAAGAAATAATTCAAATATCAGAGAGCCACAGTTAGCATAAAACAAGATTAGTGGTTTTTATATTGAAAGAGTGAAGGTCTTGGAATATGATAGTGTGAAAGATAAAGGAACTAGGATTACAACCAAGAATAAGCTACCCAGAATATATGAAAATACTTCAGAGGAAAAATGGATATTTAAAGAAACAGAATTTTCATCTTGAAAAAATGACCACTGCTGAAGAGAAAATTTGACTTTCAATACAAGATTCAAGAGAAGGAAAAAAAGGTAAATATTAAAAAGAAATCATAAGGGATGCAATAAGGTTAAACTGCTGACATTCTTATTTGGGAAAATGATACCTGTAACTTCTAAGAACTTTATCATTATTAAGGCAGTTAGAACACACACACACACACACACATACACACACACACACATGCACACACACACAAACAATGGGTATAGGTGTGAGTTGACTACTGTGAGATGATTTCCTTGAATTATGAGAAAGTGGCATCCACTGAGAGAAGGAAGAGAAAGTACTGGAAAAATCATTTCAAATAAAGGCAGCATGCAAGGAAGAGCTTTTGTAGTGGAGAGGAAAATTAAGGGGTTGGGGTAAATGCTTGAACCTTACTCTCATCAGAATTGATTCAAAAAGGAACTAACATATACACTGAGGTAGGTATAGAAATCTATCTCATCAAACAAGGAAGTAGGAAGGAGAGAGAGAGAGAGAGAGAGAGAGAGAGAGAGAGAGAGAGAGAGAGAGAGAGAGAGAGAGAGAGAGATCAATGAATTGGTACACAATTTAAAAAAGGATTTAAAAATTCTTAAACACCAAATTGGAAATCCTGAAAATCATAGGAGAGAATAAAATATACAGTAAAACAGCCATTGTGCTAACAAATAAAACTAGGTGGTTTTATGAAAAAATAATAAAATTGTAAAAACCACTGATTAGATTTTTTAGAAAACTTCCAGTAACAAAAGTGAAAAGAATGAATGCAGCAACAATGAAGATGAAGTTAAAGCAATTAAGAACTAATTTAATGAATTATATGCCAATAAATCAATAATTTAAGTGAAATGGACGAATATTTCAAAAATACAAATTCCCCAGTTTAATAGAAGAGGGAATAGTATACTTAAATAATTCTATCTTAGAAAAAGAAATTGAGTAAGTTATAAATGAGTTCCCTAAGGAAAAATCCCCAAGACCAGATGGGATTCACAAGGGAATTCTACCAAACATGTGAAGAAAAATTAATTTAATACTATTTGTAAACTATATGGTTAAAACAGTCACAGGAGTCCAAGCACAGCCCTTTGATGATACAAACATGGAGCTATCTGCAGACCAGACAGGGCAGGATCACACCGTGGGCCATGGTTTTGAAAGCCAACCCTAGCTGAGCCATTCATCCATGACCCTCAGCCCCCCCCCCACCCCTCAGACTTTATTAGGGGGTGTGGGGCTCCATGGAGTCTTCTGCTCATGGAGCTGGGGGCATGGCCTTCTACACATAAGGAAACTGAGGCACACAGGGTTGGGAAAATAAAAATAAGTTCTGAATGCCCCCCTTCCTCCTCTCCCTTTTCTTAGGAAGGGAAGAAATCGGCACATGTTTGATGTATGTACAATTGCTGAAAGAGGGAAAGAATACAGAACTCAATTGTTTTTAATAAAAGATTTTACTCTTTTTGAGTTTTACAGTTTTTCCCCCATTCTTGTTTCCTTCCCCCACCCCCACAGAAGGCAGCCTGTTCGTCTTTACATTGTTTCCATGGTATACATGGATCTCAGTTGAATGTAATGAGAAAGAAATCATATTCTTAAGGAAGAAAAATAAAGTATAAGAGAGAGCAAGATTATATAATAAGATAATGCTTATTTTTTCCCAAATTGAAAGTAATAGTCCTTGGTCTTTGTCCAAACTCCACAGTTCTTTGTCTGGATACAGACGGCATTCTGCTTTGTCGACAGCCCCAAATTGTCCCTGATTGTTGCCCTGATGGAGTGAGCGAGTCCATCGAGGTTGATCATCGCCCCCAGGATGCTGTTAGGGCGCACAATAGAACTCAACATTTTTAAATGAGCATTTCAAAACTATAGATTTTTTTTTTAAGGTTAGGTCATTAGTAAGTGTCTGAAGCAGGATTTGAACTCAGGTCCTCCTGACTCCAGGGCTGGTCCTCTATCCACTGCGCCGCCTAGCCGTCCCCTAATACAGATTTAAAAACGCCAAGTTGCTCTGCCTTGAGAGACACCCACCGAGGCCCGCAGCTGGCGGGGGGCTGACCCGGCCCAGGCTCTCAGGAGTCCCCGGCTCTTCCCCGGCTAGTGGCTGCTCGAGGGGGCCGCTGGCCGGCCAGGAGCCCTGCTCTCGGAGGACTCACGGTGTCCGTCACCGGCTAAAGAGCCGCGGCGAGAGCGGCCCGGGGCCTGGGCCCGGCCCGGGGACGTGCTGCCGCCCGGTGTGGCGGGCACAAGGCCCACTTCCATGGGGCCGCCGGGCTCTGGCCCTCCCGGCCTGGCCTTTCCGTCCTTTGCCCCGGGTCCCCGCAAGCTCTCCAGGCCCAAGGTGAAAAGCTCGGGGGCTCCCCCACCCCAGCACGAGGTCTCCACAGTCCACCGGCTCCGGCACCGCCATCTTAGAGGAGCGCCCAGAACTCTGCCCCCCCCCCCCCCCCCCCCCAGCGCCCCGACCCCCGGCCTGCAGCCCCCTCCTCACACACGCCCGGCCCTTGGCCCACCCCACCCCTGCCCCGCGAGCCTGGCTCTGCCCCCCTGCTTTGGGGGGCCTCGGCCTGGGAATGGGCCCTGCCAGCCCGGGGCCTGTCACCCAAAAGAGCCGAGAGGCGGGGCCTAGCCCTCTCCTCTCCTCTCCTCTCCTCCTGGCTGGCTCTCCTGGAGTCTCTATTTGGTGACGGGGGTCTAGATGGGCGCCCACCCACTGCTGACCTCAAGGGATCAAACCCGGGCCCTACCAGGTGGGTATTGGCACCACTTCCGGTGCGCAGGCCTCCTGCCTGGTACACTGGAAGAGCTTCTAAGTGTTTGTTTCCTCCCTTCCTCCTTCCTTCCCTCCTTCCTCCCTCCCTCCCTCCCTCCCTCCCTTCTTCCTCCTTCCTTCCTTCCTTCCTTCCTTCCTTCCTTCCTTCCTTCCTTCCTTCCTTCCTTCCTTCCTTCCCTCCTTCCTCCCTCCCTCCCTCCCTCCCTCCCTTCCTCCCTTCCTCCCTTCCTTCCTTCCTTCCTTCCTTCCTTCCTTCCTTCCTTCCTTCCTTCCTTCCTTCCCTCCTTCCTCCCTCCCTCCCTCCCTTCCTTCCTTCCTTCCTTCCTTCCTTCCTTCCTTCCTTCCTTCCTTCCTTCCTTCCTTCCTTCCTTCCTTCCTTCCCTCCTTCCTCCCTCCCTCCCTCCCTCCCTTCCTCCCTTCCTCCCTTCCTTCCTTCCTTCCTTCCTTCCTTCCTTCCTTCCTCCCTCCCTCCCTCCCTCCCTCCCTCCCTCCTTCCTTCCTTCCTTCCTTCCTTCCTTCCTTCCTTCCTTCCTTCCTTCCTTCCTTCCTTCCTTCCTTCCTTCCTTCCTCCCTCCCTCCCTTCCTTCCTCCCTCTCTCCTCCGTCCCTCCCTCCCCCCCTCCCCTCCTCCGTCCCTCCCTCCCCCCTCCCCTCCTCCCCCCTCCTCCCTCCCTCCTTCCTTCAGATTGTGATTTCAGGCTACCAAAAGTTCACACTGGAGCTATTTGTAGTGTCTTTTTATTATTTCTTTTATAAAACAATTAATTCCTTAAAAAAAGTCAGTCAAGAGTAGGATTAATAATAAAAGATAATAAAAAACTCATTTTATTGATCAAAAAAAGAAAGATGATTATGATAATTAACAGTTGTAATGAAGACTTCTGAAGTTTCAAGGGGGAAGAAATCTCCAGAACCATTAGAAAATTTGTTTGGCTTACTTGATAACCCGAGGAACACCATCAATATTTGCTGACTTCAATTACAACCTGTTATTCCAGTACATATGTTTATATGTCATCGAAACCAGAGATGTTTTGAAACATTTTCCCCAGTGCAGCTGAAATAAAATTAATGACAGCATAAAAGGCCATAGAAAGCTTTTTTTATAAAAGACATGGCTCTCTTGATTTCTATAATCATTTGGACTTTAATTGGATTAATTAAAATCACAGTAAAACTCTAAAATAAAATAAAAATAACCTGTCTCTGTTTTCCCTACTGTGCAGATGCCCCTTGAGCGTATCTGTGCATTCAAGTAAGTAGTTGGGGAATTAGTTTAATCTAAAGTGATGCTGGCAATCAATTAATCAAATATTGTTCAATAATGTAGTTAAGCACCAATATGGACTTTCTATTTTATTAAAAATGGATAGAGATATTGCATTTTTCTTGATTAAAATATTCCTTTGTGAGAAAATACCCCGACCCCTTAATGAGATGCCGCATGAAATATTATTACAATTCTCTAGCATGTTTTGGACTTTTTTTTTAGGGTTTATTTCACACCATGCTTTTTAACCTTCAACAACAAATATTGTTGTACCATGAAGACAGCAAATCCAAACAATTACATATGTAGTCCAAAGGCATACACAAGAAAATCAATATTTGACATCTTTGCGACTCCCTCCTTGCAGGCTCGCTCAATAGCGCTTATTCATTACACACTTATATCTCTTTCAGAGTCGCCTTTGTCACTAGAAACCCATTTTTTTCCCTCCTTTGACTTCCACATAACTTCTTTGCCCTGTACTTTTACAGATGCCTTCTGGCTATAAATACTAATGAAATCTCTTTGCTTAATTCAATTTTGCTGGTACACTTACAGTTATGACCTAACTTTCCCACGAGAGAGAGACTGATTGAACATTCCAGTACCTTATGGATGGGAGCAAACACTCTACAGAACTGGACTGACAATTTCCATAATTATAGAATTCACAGCCTAATGACCTTAAAAAACAATAAAAAGATCTCTTGTTAATTCCATTTCTGTTACTGACATTCAAGATATTTCATTTTTCACAGGACAACAAATTTACTTTTTTATTTTCCAAAGAACAGTCTATCCTTTTCCCCCAGATTAAAATTTCTGAATATTGAAGGATTCCATTGAATATTTAGCATTTCTTTGTCTTTTAAAAGTTAGAATATTTATGATCCTTAGAATGCTTTTGACTGATTTATAGCAATCAATTATAAGAGTGCGTTTTCAAATAGCCCTTTTAAAAATGAAGAATAGAATAATTAAAAAGATCACAAGTCCTCCCTTGCATATAATTATTTCATCATTTCATTACAGTGCAGAAATTGTTTTTGCTGACTGTGAATAATTTTAATTGAGCGAGATCCATGTTAATATACGGTAGTGAGCAGGTCTTCCTAAGAAATAAGATCACTAATTGCCTAAATTTTTATTCAGTGCAGGGAGTCTTATGAGTCACATTGCGATGTCAGACTGATCTTTGAGCAGAGTGGCTACAAAACCTTTTTTTGGAGAGAAGATATTCTAAAAGCATAACCTGCCTGTATAGCTAATTTATTCCCTCAACAGGTTATTGCTTTATTAAACGTTTGTTTGGTTGATAATTCACCATCTCTTCACAGCAAAAATGGTGTTAATGAAACATTAAAATTGAGAATTAAAGCTACAACAGACATGGCACTCATGACTCTTCCTAAATATTAAAATTCTCATTGCCGAAATATGTACCCAGGAAAGGGAGTATTTGTTTAACAAATACAGACTGTATACTGGAAAATGGGAAATATCTCGACTGAAGCTACAGTACTGGTTATTAAGTGAAATTAAATTACATCTTAATCATAGCCATTTCCTTGGGAAAATGTAACATCAATCAGAACTATATTATGGTACGATTGGGAGAGGTAAGATATCATGTCCCCAATAAATATTTAATATAAATACATCATATTTGCTACAGTATTTATGTCAATGTGGAGAAAGCATACAGTGTTAAAAAAAAGTCCATGGTTGTGACTTTTGGTTTTGTCTCCTGTTTACATTGATTATGGGTATTTTAGGAAATATTTTCATGTGTTGCTTAGTTTTAATGTGCACCTGATTTGTTGTCAGTTTGTCAAAATGTATTATTTGAAGGTGAAAGCAAACAATCGAAAACAGTGCCATTTACTGATCATAAATAATTCATTATTAATAAACCCATTAGAGCTCAGGATTTTCTCAGATTGAAGTCATAATTTTTTTTGTTTCTCTTTTATTGAAAATGTCTCTCATTAACAAAGTTACTGCTTCTATCACCTTATTATCAGTCTGATTTTCAATTACTCATATCTCCATATTGAACATGTGTATCTTTTCACTTTGTGGATTTAGGAAATTTAAGATATCAGAAAGAAATAATCTATTTGGGATCTCTTGGAAATAGGTTTTCTTTGTATTCTAATAAATAGCCAGTCCCTCCCATTGCAAAGGGTACATTCTTATTTATTTATTTGTCATTTTGTTGGAGGACAAGGACAGTGAGTGGTCTGCAGGCAAAAGTGAAAAATTAACTTTTGGAAGACTTTCTGGTAGTCAAGATGTGATTCCAAAGCATTTTTTAAATTTCAGGCTAGTTGAATGGAATGGAGACCAGAGTTGGTGTACATTTGGGTTCTGGTTCTTTCAGTTACCTTGACATTTTGGAGAACTCCCTACAGCTTTGTGGGGTCTCAGTTTTCTTTATTTGTAGGACTGAGTATAATTAGTCACTGTTCAGAGAGAAAGGATGAGATATGAAATCTTCTTCCTCTTCTGTAAAACCAGGTTTAAATTCCCTACCAGCTCAAATTAAAGGTCTAAGGGCCTTTTTAGTTCTAACAGTCTAGGTTCTAAGCTCTCTTTCCCATTTCCCCATACACATAACCAAGCATTCTATGTCAACATTATAACTTTGGATAGTTGAAGGGTCCTTCTGGCTACAGCTGACCTCAGATTCCTATGAGCTCCAACCTTCTATGTTTCTTTGATCTATTTCAGTTCTGACTTTTTTTGGTTCTCTGCTTCTACAGTAAAATTATACATGGAAATGTCCTTTCAAAAAACACTAAAGAAACATACAATATTGAAATATGGATAGTACAATGTACAGGGTAATCTCAGCATATTTTGTATATTTTAGTTCTCCATCCTCCTCCCCCAAGCTTCTAATTTAAGTTATGTAGGGAGCTCCTAAGTGAGGGAACCCTCTCTACAAATTCAGGTTGGCTCCATATATGAGTCCTGTTTATTGAATTGAATTCGTTAAGTCCTAGGAAACAACACAATTCTCACCCAGTGCCAGGTGAAATAAAAAAAAGGCAAGAAATTGTACTCATAGGAAGGAGAATGAGGAGAAGAGAACTGAAAGGGAGAAAAAGCAGGCAGAAAAAGCAGGCAGCACCAACTTAGTTTTTTTGGTGGGAGGTTGGGCAGAGTAGTGAAAGCAGTTCTAGCTTAGGAGTCTGGTGATCTGGATTCTGGGCAGCTAGGAATGCCACAGTGCATCGTCCATTGGGCTTGAAGTCAGGACAACTCATCTCCTTCATTCAAATCCAGCCTCTGATGCTTACTAGCTGTGTCACCCTGGGCCTGTCGTTTAATCTCCTTTGCCTCAATTTTCTCACCTGCAAAATGAACTGGAGAAGGAAAGGGCAAACCGCTACAGTATCTCTACCAGGAAAGCCCCAGATGGGTCACCGAGAGTTGGATGCTACTGAACAACAGCAACGGCAAAAGGTCACGGCTTAACTAGGAAAACGACTGTGTCCATTTAAACAAGTTTTAAGTAGAATAGACTGGCGACAATCACACAGGAAAGGTGCTGGCATTCAGGAAGAAGGGAAAAGGTTTGTAGAAGGCTGATCATTTTAGCTGGCACTTAATGAAGTTAGGGGAGCCTGCACCTTCGTTTCCGCATCTATAAAATGAAGGTTTGAATGAGATAGCTACTGAAGTCCTTTTCAGTTCTATGCTATGATCAAATGGATTGCTTATGGTCATACAGCTGGTAAGAAAATTTGGTTATACTGAAGCCCCAAGTTTACAGTGCCATGCACTGCTGCCCAGGTCTTCTGGGTACCCTGCCCTTTATACACCAGTACTTCATATTTTCCTATGACAATGAACAGAGCTTTGAACTTGAAACAAGGAAGACTTGAGCTCAAATTCTACCTTTATTACTTATCAGCTCTGGGACTTCGGGTGACCCCTCTAAACCTCAGTTTGCCCAGTTGTAAAATGACAATCATTCTATTCTTTTAGGGTTGTTGGGAGGCTCAAACGGGGGGGTTCACATGATACAATGAAAATTGCTCTGGTTTGAAAGTCAAATTCTACTAATTAGCTGTGACCTTGAAAGCTCTGTCTATCTTTAATCTGTGATCCCATACGAGGCAAAGCATTTTGCAAACTTGAAAGCCCTCTCACAATGACATTTTTATTTGCTGGCTCTTTATCTGTGCTGCTATTCTCTCAAAAATATCTGGGTATGAGTAGTATCCCCAGAGAGTCCCAGAGAAGGATTTAAGAGGAGACACTTTGCCACAGTAGGCAGCATTGCTCTGGAAATGATGGCAGAAATGCTTGCTGCAGGGGACATCTGGAGGATGTCTGAATTGCCAATGGGAGCAGAGGGAGACAGCGGAAAGGTAGCTATGGAGGTTTTCTGAATAAGAGCCATTCAGCTATGAGTCTCCTCCAGCCCGCTTTGCAATTAAGAAAGATTCCAGCTTGACCAAAGCCCTCCCTAAGCAAGGAAGTTCAAAGTTCAGGTTAAAACCCAAGGCTAATGTAGCAGGCTACACACACAGGTGACCTCACTGGGGCTCAGGAACAGGGGTCTCCTTGTCATTTCTTGAGGACAGTGCATTCAGGATGAAGATTCAATGGAGTTTGTAAGGCTTATATATTTATCTGTCAAGTGTGGAATTTGGATTGAACATAACTCCACCTAGAGTCTATTCACAGTAACTCATTTGATTCTTCCACCCACCCTGAGTGTTTTTATTTGTTATTCCTTTTTTGTTCAATAAATTTCTAGTTATATCCAACTCTTTCTGACCCCATTTGGAGTTTTCTTGGCAAAGACATTGAAGAGTTTGCCATTTTTCCTCCATGGCTGTTCGGACAGAGAAACTGAGGATTTCTCATTTAGGGCTCTCTGCACAGACATTGAAGAGTCTGCCATTTGCTTCTCTCTGAATGTAAGTTCAGACAGGAGAAACTGAGGATTTCCCAGGGTATACAGCCGGTAAGTATGTGGGGCAGGATTAAGGAACTAGGTCTTCTTGAATCCAAATCCACTTGCTCTTCACTTCATGCTTCCTTTCATGTTGCTAATGTCCCTTCTAGCTCCCCTCAAACCCCACCTTCTATAGGAAGCCTTGCCCCATCCATCTCCTTTAATACTAATGCTTTCTTTTTTGAGATTACATCCAATTTAACAAATCCATGTTTGTTTGTATAGAATTCTTTGCCTGTGGTCTCTCCAATTAGACTTGAAAGCAGGGATTGCCTTTTGCCTTTCTTTGTAACCTCTCTGGGGTTAGAGTCTCAATGTCTGACCTATGGTAGGTTCCTAATAAGTGTTTATTGACAATTGCTAAATCCTATAATCCTGTCATCTGAGCTCTTTCATTCCTTTAGAGTTACATGACACTATCACTTCAAAATTCCACAATCCTAGAAGAGTACAGATTTGGGCAGAAAAAGATCTGGGTTCAAGTCTTACCTTTGCCACTTGATACCTGTGTGACATTGTTCAAGGACATTAACCTCTCAAGGCTGCTATTTTTTCATCAGAAGAATGAAAGAGATGGATTATTCAAATCCTTTAAATTTTTTTTGCAAACAATGGGGTTAAGTGACTTGCCCAAAGTCACACAGCTAGGTAATTATTAAGTGTCTGGGGCTGGATTTGAATTCAAGTCCTCCTGACTCCAGGGCTGTTGCTCTGTCCACTTCACTACTTAGCCACTCCAGATAATTCAAAGAGGATCTGTGATATCATTGATTTGAATGTTGCTTGTAAAGATGAGAGAGGCAGTGAGGTGATAATGATGTTTGTCCTTTGTTCTCAAAGAAGATCATGGCATCAGGGAGGTGATGCCAAGACTTACATGTGAATTGGATTTGAGTAAGGGGGCTGTGCTAAGTCACCAGCCTCACTTTCTCCTCCAGAGCCATCTGGATCCAGTGGCCAGATATGAATCTGGACAACTGGAGATGGCTCTGGATGTGAAGCAATGAGGGTTAAGTGACTTGCCCAAGGTCACATAGCTAGTAAAGATCTAAGGTCAAATTTGAACTCAGGTCTTCCTGACTTAAGGGCTGTTGTTCTATTCACTGGGCCACCTAGCATCCCTAGAGAGACAGTGAGGTACAAGGGACAGAGAGCTGGCCTCCAAATCTTCAAGTTCTTCCTCTGACATATGCTGACTATCCAACCTGGCTACATTAGTGGCACCAGAGTGCAAAGAACACCAGGCCTGGATTCAGGAAAACCTAAATTCAAATCTAGTCCCAGACACTTACTAGATGAATGATACTGGGCAAATCATTCAACTCTGTTTGCCTCAGTTTCCTCATTTGTAAAATGAGCTGGAGAAGGATTCTTCTTCTTCTTCTTCTTATTATTCAGTACTTTTGCCAAGAAAACTTGGTACAGTGAACAACTGAAACAAAAGTTGGACTGAAACAACAACAACAAACTCTGGGCAAGCCCTGGATATGCTAAATGTTGGGATCTTAAATGACAGAGAAGGTGTCAACCTGCATTGGTAGAGAGAGTTTCCACAACAGCAAGGCAGTGACAAGCCTAATGACCAGGCCACACAATGATCCAGACCCTAATCTTTCCATGCTTTGGCAACGGTTAGTGTCTCCCTCCCACCAAAGAACCTCATTTTTACTTTATAATTAGCGTGGCCACATCAAAAATTTCATATAAGCATCTGTGTAAATATATCCACGCACTATCCTTGTGTGTATTCATTGTATTCCTTATATTGCTACATTGTGTTATTTGTATTAATACATTGTATTAATTTATACTTGTAGTAATGCAGTATGTTAATTTATACTTGTAGTAATACATTGTATCAATTTATACTCATTTTGATACATTGTATTCCTTGTATTATTTGTATCAATACATTGTACTAATTTATACTTATATTAATGCATTGTATTCCTTATATTAATACATCATATTCATTGTATTCCTTGTATTAAAATTGGATTAATTTATACTTTTATCGATACATTGTATTCATTGTATTGCATGCATCAATACATTGTATTATTTTACATATGCACTGATACATTATATTCATTGTATCACTTGTGTAAATGCAGTGTATTAATTTTATACTTGAGCTGAGATATTATATTTATTATATTACTTATATCAACATAGTATTAATTGATACTTTTATTGATACATTTACATTTTATTGATACATGCATTGATATATATTGATACATGGCATCACTTATAGCAATACATTGTATTGCTTTATGTTAATATTGATACATTGTATTCCTTTTAGGTGTTATATGAATACATTGTATTATATTCATATATACATTGTATACTTCTACATAGGTCTACAAGTATGGCATGACTAGTTGGTACAGAGTGCCAGGCCTCGAGATAGGAAGCCCTGAATTTAATTCAGCCTCAGATACTGTCTAGGTGGGTGACTTTAAGCAAATCCCTTAACTGCTGTCTGCCTCAGTTTCCTCATCTGTAAAATGGGAATAGTAATATTACCTATCTACAAGAGTAATTGTGAAAATCGAATGAGATAATAATTGTCAAGTCCTTAGCTCAGTGGCTGGTACATATATTATAGTTGTTATGGTTACAGATACACTTATATATATTATATACATATATATATAATATACAAATGAACATAAAAATATACACACATACACAAACAGAAAAGTGTCCAGATATGAGCATATACTGATCTACATATATATGTAGGTATAGACACACACACACACACACACACACACACACACACAGACTTCATAATGTCTGCCTTGACGTAAGCTCCTTGAGGTTGTAGAATGCTTTTGGTCTTTGCATCTTCAGTGGTGTGAGACCCCTTCTCCTGACTTTGCATGTCAGATCATCCATCATTTATCTCCTGACCTTGCCAAAATATTTCTTATCTTCTTTTTCAATGGAATGTTTCTTTGATGTTAGCCTGTGTTCATGTTCTTCACAGAGCCTTCCTTGACTGTTGTCTTGGCTTGCTCATCCTCACCGTGCACCTCTCCATTGTCCTCCAAGTGATTCTTGTTTATTTTTGGTGACTATAGCATTCCATGATTCATGACAATACGATGACTGTTTATGACATGTTACGTTACCATGAAAAGATGGACTTTTGCTTCTGGTAGAGGTTTGGCATTATTAAAAGAACGTCATAATTTTCTGAAAGTTATCCAGCTGCTTCCTTCATTCTGGTTCTGTTCCCTCTGTCTAAGATAGCTCTAATAATGAACCAACTCTATTGATTCTTCTTGTCATAATGTAGTAGTGCCGTAATCTGGACTTTTTATGTTCCTCTTTTTTTTTTTTTTGCCTGTGTGGATGGTGAGGCCAAAGCCTTTTTGCCTCATTATGGGTCTCATCCATGAGACCTGGCAAATGTTATGGGGCTTGGTTTAGCCAACACAATGTCATCCCCAAACAGGAGCAATGGGAAAATCTTCCCCCACACAGGAAATCTTTCTTCAACTTAGATTCTGCACTGGATATCCTTTATGACAATGAAGAATACTTTTGAGGAATATGTTTCTGTCTTTTATGCCTTAGCAAATAGTGAACCATCATTAGACAGTTATGGAACTAAGTTATTTCTATTATACCTTTCAAATAATCTTGACTGATTTTGATATGAGCATGGGAGACACTTTTTAGAAGTGCCTTTAAGATGGAGTTTGGCTTGAGGGAAAAAGATGACTTTATTCTTAATTTTAGAACATTCTTTATAATATTTTCAATTTTGAGATGGTCAAGATGCCTTCTACTAGAGAATATTATTTGCAAAAAACCTGTTTGTGGGGCAGCTAGGTGGTGCAATGGATAGAGCACCGGCCCTGGAGTTAGGAGTACCTGAGTTCAAATCCGACCTCAGACACTTAATACTTACCTAGCTGTGTGGCCTTGGGCAAGCCACTTAACACCATATGTCTTGCAAAAAACCCCCCTAAAAACAAAATTAAAAAAAAACCTGTTTGTTCCCTAATGACACCTACATTGATGATCCCTTCCTTAGAGGGTAGATAATTCCTATAATAATATTGCTTAGTTAAGAAAGTTGACAGCCAGGGGGTTAGATTAGTTAAAAACAATGGTCATTTATATGATCATTAAGGTTTACAGAGTGCTTTACACATATTATTTTATATAATCTTATTAATGAGGAGTCATTTTCATACCCATTTTAAAAATAAGGAAGACTCAAGGAGGTTAAATTGTCCATCCATGGTCACACAGCTACTAAGTGTCAGAGTTAGGATTTGAACTGAGGTCTTGACTGATTTTATGCCTAATTCTTTCCAACTGTATCAGCTAAAGTCCCTCCTGGCTCTAAATCCTATGACATACATATAAATAACTGTAATACAAAACATTCCTTCATGATGCATAATTAGAGCTTTAAATATAAGTGCTAGAATGGAAGGAATGCTCAGTTTCTCCAAATGGCACTAAGGGGTGGGAAAGTGAATTTAGAGAGGAAGAATGATGACTGACAGGGGACGCTAGTCTTTCTAATTATACCAACTTTCTCCTCTTTTTTATAATGGAACAACTTGATTATTCTTTCTACTGCTAGGATTTAAAGGAAATTTTTTGAGAAGTTTGAAAATGTGTTGCCCATTTACAAATTAACTAATGATGATAAAAGATTTGTTGGTTGTTGATTTAATCAAGGAGGGGGGGTTGGAGGAAGCATAAGCCACACCATAAGAGAGGGTGGGGAATCTGGGCTCATTGCCCAGGGTTTTTCTTTGCTATTTGACCACTGTGTTTGCTGGAATATTTAATTATTCCCTACCCTTGGATTGATGTATACTGCTGATGGCCATTGCCGAACTGAAATATTGAACCATATGTAACATTTCTTCAATAAAATTTAGATTTAAAAGTCCACAAATGATGTATGTGTTTGACAGTCTGTAATGGAAACTGATTAGCAGGATTACAGGTAGGGGCTAGACAGAACAGTTATAGTCCTTTCCATCTGAGTAGAGGAAATTCAGGGCCATAAAATGAAATGTAGTGATATTCAGGATAATTTTTTCATTGGTTTCCATCCTAGCCATGTTTCTTTTCCCCCATCCCTGAGTGAGTGGAGAATTCTTCCTGTGTATGGTATGTTGTTTTGTTTTGTTTTGTTTTTTAAAACTTGATTT